>NW_027979793.1:0-204 GCF_054177405.1 Leptonychotes weddellii
ACCCGGGGATGCCACAGGTGAAGCTGCCCAGGACTCCACCCCAGTCCCTTGCCCTGTCTGCTGCAGAGTGCCCCCTTGTCGACTGAGGGTTCCCCTGAGGCCCTGCTACCCTGGGGGAGTGGACCTGGCCAGAGGGAGTGACTGATCTCTCACCAGCCCTCCCTTGCACCCAGGAAAATGCTTCCCAGGCACGTCTGAGACCAT
>NW_027979794.1:0-204 GCF_054177405.1 Leptonychotes weddellii
CACAATGGAATATTATGCAGCCATCAAAAGGAATGAAATCTTGCCATTTTCAACGACCTGGATGGAACTGGAAGGTGTTATGCTGAGCGAAATAAGTCAATCAGAGAAAGACATGTATCATATGACCTCACTGATATGAGGAATTCTTAATCTCAGGAAACAAACTGAGGGTTGCTGGAGTGGTGGGGGGTGGGAGGGAGGGGG
>NW_027979795.1:0-204 GCF_054177405.1 Leptonychotes weddellii
GCCCCTGTATCTTAATTTTTAAAAATGTCTTATGTGAACACAATTTTAAGAGTAAAGAATTTTGTCAAGGTATATCAGAAAAAGCAACAAAAATAAATAATATTTGATATGGCCTTGACATCATTAGATGAGCCAGATAATGCTGTAGTTACAACAAGTAAATGAAGGAAGTAAATAGTAAGTCTTTTATTATCTGGAAGGATA
>NW_027979796.1:0-204 GCF_054177405.1 Leptonychotes weddellii
TACTCGCTATATGTTCTCTAGACCTTTCAGAAAACATGGAGTTGTTCCTTTGGCCACATACATGCGAATCTATAAAAAAGGTGATATTGTGGACATCAAGGGAATGGGCACTGTTCAAAAAGGAATGCCCCACAAATGTTACCATGGCAAAACTGGAAGAGTCTACAATGTTACTCAGCATGCTGTTGGCATTGTTGTAAACAA
>NW_027979797.1:0-204 GCF_054177405.1 Leptonychotes weddellii
ATACTAATTCTACACAAACTTTCCCCAAAACATTGAAAAGGAAGGAATTCTTCTCAACATTTATTATTATTATTATTATTATTATCATCATCATTATTATTAGGGGCTAGCATTTTTACCCTGATGTCAAAACCAGATAAAGACAGTAAAAGAAAAGAAAACTACAGACTGGTATCCCTCATGAACATGGTTGCAAAAACTCAA
>NW_027979798.1:0-204 GCF_054177405.1 Leptonychotes weddellii
GGTTTAAAAAAAACCTTTCATTAATGTAAAATGGCCATATATTTCAGGTACATTTTTAGAGATTTGAGATTCCTGACCTGGTAGGTGAGAGCCTGGGAGACTGAGGTCCCTAGCCAAGCTAATCTAAACTTTACCCTAGCAAGCCGGCAGGCCATGTGCATTGTTTCAACCGTGGATGAAGTTACAAAATCAAAAATGGGAATA
>NW_027979799.1:0-204 GCF_054177405.1 Leptonychotes weddellii
AAAATCTCAGTAGGTATCATTGATCATGCTTGGTTATTTTACTAATAATAGGTGTTTTGTGATTATACTTTGAATTTTTAAGAATACATTTAAATTTTTCCTTTGAGTGATAGCAGAATAATGTTGCCCCCAAATGTCCATGTCCTTATACCCTAAACCTGTTAATATGTTACTTTACATGACAAAATGGACTTTGCAGTGTGA
>NW_027979800.1:0-204 GCF_054177405.1 Leptonychotes weddellii
CAATTAATTTTGTCATATTGCTTTGTATAGTTTCTGATCATTGGATCATTATTATAATTTGTATGTAAAAATTTGCTTTCCAAAACTTGAGAACTATCAAACTATGCTGAATATCTCCTTCCTTTATCATCATAAGCTCCAAAATGGCCCAGTTACATCTACATCATGAATGTGTCATTCTTGCTGATATTTTATTTTCCCCTC
>NW_027979801.1:0-204 GCF_054177405.1 Leptonychotes weddellii
TGCTGGTCTCGAGCTGTCACTTTGGGTTATTTTCACTGTAGTCGCTGAGGAGGTTAGCTCAAAAGCAAACAGCTGAGAATGAATGAAGCAGAGAATGAGCATGGCAGGAGAGTCCCCGGAAGGCCCAGCCTCACACGCACGGAGGTATTTCCCCAGCTCCCCTGCACGCCCCCCTGCGCACGTGCGTGTGCACATACACACACA
>NW_027979802.1:0-1083 GCF_054177405.1 Leptonychotes weddellii
ATTACTAGAACTCATACAGCAATTCAGTAATGTGGCAGGATACAAAATCAATGCACAGAAATCAGTTGCTTTCTTATACACTAACAATGCAACTGTAGAAAGAGAAATTAGAGAAACGATTCCATTTATGATAGCACCAAAAACCATAAGATACCTTGGAATAAACCTAACCAAAGAGGTAAAGGATTTATACTCTAGGAATGACAGAACACTCACGAAAGAAATTGAAGAAGACACAAAAAGATGGAAAAACATTCCATGCTCATGTATCAGAAGAATAAACATTGTTAAAATGTCTATGCTACCCAGAGCAATCTATACCTTCAATGCCATCCCAATCAAAATTCCAATGACATTTTTCAAAGTGCTGGAACAAACAATCCTAAAATTTGTATGGAATCAGAAAAGACCCCGAATCGCCAAGGAAATGTTGAAAAAGAAAAACAAAGCTGGGGGCATCACAGTGACTGATTTCAAGCTATATTACAAAGCAGTGGTCACCAAGACGGCATTTTTCTGGCACAAAAACAGACATATAGACCAATGGAACAGGATAGGTAGCCCAGATATGGACCCTCAACTCTATGGTCAAATAATCTTTGACAAAGCAGGAAAAAACATGCAATGGAAAAAAGACAGTCTCTTCAATAAATGGTGCTAGGAAAATTGGACAGCTATATACAGAAGAATGAAACTCGACCATTCTCTAACACCATACACAAAGATAAACTCAAAATGGATGAAAGACCTCAATGTGAGACAGGAATCCATCAAAACCCTAGAGAACATAGGCAGTAACCTCTTTGACATCGCCCACAGCAACTTCTTTCAAGATACATCTCCAAAGGCTAGTGAAACAAAAGCAAAAATGAACTTTTGGTACATCATCAAGATAAAAAGCTTCTGCACAGCAAAGGAAACAGTCAACAAAACAAAGAGGCAACCCACAGAATGGGAGAAGATATTTGCAAATGACACTACAGATAAAGGGCTGGTATCCAAGATCTATAAAGAACTTCTCAAACTCAACACCCAAAAAACAAATAATCAAGTCAAAAAATGGGCAGAAGACATGAACAGACA
>NW_027979803.1:0-204 GCF_054177405.1 Leptonychotes weddellii
ATCTTTTTTTTTTTTTTTAACATATAATGTATTTGTTTCAGAGGTACAGGTCTGTGATTCAACAGTCTTACACAATTCACAGCGCTCACCATAGCACATACCCTCATATGTTTTAAATAATACTAGTTCAGCAAGTCAATGCTTCATATTAATCATTGGGATTGCTGTTACCTTTTGATTCTAAAGTTTGTTATAGATGGTACA
>NW_027979804.1:0-204 GCF_054177405.1 Leptonychotes weddellii
AGCCTGACCTCAGGCACCTGCAGGATCGAGGGCCCCTCTCAGGGGACGGGAGGCCTTTCCTGCCTGACCCGACACTAATTGAACCCACCTTCCAGTTTCCTGGGTGAAAACGGGTGCTTGTCGCAAGGGTGCTCTGAGGCTCTATGATCTCAGAATCACTAAAGAGAGGGCATGATGTCTGAAAGCCATCCTAAATCAGTGTAA
>NW_027979805.1:0-204 GCF_054177405.1 Leptonychotes weddellii
CATCAGGAACGCCACACCTGGGCTTGCGCATCATGTCCAGAGTGTCCGAGTCCAGCTTCCCCGTCATCGCCAACCCGATGAACTTCTGCATTTCTCGGATTTTTTCAACAACAGGACCACCGTCCCTTCTTCTAACAAATGGTTTCGTATCTTTTGCAAGGTTGTAGTAGTTTTCCAGGTATTGCTAATGGGGTAGTAAACAAC
>NW_027979806.1:0-204 GCF_054177405.1 Leptonychotes weddellii
AAAACTGGATTGAAGAGATTTCGAGGTTGTCACCATACATAGGTAGTAGGTTAAACCATGTGCATGGATGTGATCGCTATGAGAAAATAAAGTAGAAAAGAATCTTTTTTGGCTTTAGTCACTGCATCTAACCCAAGTGTGTATGTAATACTCTAATTCTTTTCTTGTTACAAGTTATAGGATAAAATGTTAGAATACTATTAT
>NW_027979807.1:0-204 GCF_054177405.1 Leptonychotes weddellii
TGGGGTAAATACCCAGTAGTGCAATTGCTGGGTCATAGGGTAGCTCTATTTTTAATTTTTTGAGGCACCTCCACACTGTTTTCCAAAGTGGCTGTACCAACTTGCATTCCCATCAACAGTGTAAGAGGGTTCCCCTTTCTCCACACCCTCTCCAACATCTGTTGTTTCTTGCCTTGTCAATTTTTGCCATTCTAACTGGTGTAA
>NW_027979808.1:0-204 GCF_054177405.1 Leptonychotes weddellii
ATTTCTTTTTTTTTTTTTAAGATTTTATTCATTTGACAGAGAGAGAGAGAGAGTGCACACAAGCAGGTGGAGCAGCAGAGGGAGCTGAGCAGGGAGCCCGATGTGGGGCTCGATCCCAGGACCCTGGTATCATGACCTGAGCTGAAGGCAGCTGCTTAACCGGCTGAGCCACCCAGGCACCCCTAGCTTATGATTTCTGGTGTC
>NW_027979809.1:0-204 GCF_054177405.1 Leptonychotes weddellii
TAAGTGGTGATTATCATGGTTAATATGCCCATATACACTTTACTTTGTAAATGTAACAGTGAAATCTCTGTCAGTGTGTAACATTTACTTAAAGCTAGGGCAGTGGTCTTAATTCAGTTTATACAGAAATTATGAGGGCCATCAAGTGGCTTGGTAGATCTCCTTACTAGATAGCAGGACTAGGTAGTATAACAGAATCGTTGA
>NW_027979810.1:0-204 GCF_054177405.1 Leptonychotes weddellii
AAAGAGGGCGCCTGGGTGGCTCAGTTGGTTAAGCGACTGCCTTCGGCTCAGGTCATGATCCTGGAGTCCCGGGATCGAGTCCCGCATCGGGCTCCCTGCTCGGCAGGGAGTCTGCTTCTCCCTCTGACCCTCCTCCCTCTCATGCTCTCTGTCTCTCATTCTCTCTCTCTCTCAAATAAATAAATAAAATCTTAAAAAAAAAAA
>NW_027979811.1:0-204 GCF_054177405.1 Leptonychotes weddellii
ATTTATTTTTTTTAAAGATTTTATTTATTCATTTGAGACACAGAGATACAGAGAGAGAGAGAGAGCATGAGCAGTGGGAGAGGCAGAGGGAGAGGAAGAAGCAGACTCCTTGCTGAGTCAGGAGCCCGATGTGGGACTCGATCCCAGGACCCTGGGATCATGACCTGAGCCGAAGGCAGACGCTTAACCATCTGAGCCACCCAG
>NW_027979812.1:0-204 GCF_054177405.1 Leptonychotes weddellii
AGTTAAAAAAAAAAGTATGGCTCCTAAAATGGTCAAAGAAACATAAAATTAGCTCTTTGAGGAAGACTCGGTCGCAGCTACAGCGGAGGTTTGGACGCCCTGCTCCTGACTCACCGCTGCTCGCTCTCACCGAGGAACAAGTCGGTCAGGAAGCCGCGCCGCAGCCATGTCTTTTTTAAAGACACCGGGAAGACACCCGGGGAA
>NW_027979813.1:0-1083 GCF_054177405.1 Leptonychotes weddellii
GGAGGATCGTTCACAGTTAGGACTGATACAGGTGAACCTATGGGTCGGGGAACAAAGGTTATCCTGCATCTGAAAGAAGACCAGACGGAGTACTTGGAGGAAAGGAGAATAAAAGAGATTGTGAAGAAGCACTCCCAGTTTATTGGCTATCCCATTACTCTCTTTGTGGAGAAGGAATGCGATAAAGAGGTCAGCGACGATGAAGCTGAAGAAAAGGAAGAGAAAGAGGAGGAAAAAGAAAAGGAAGAGAAGGAGTCTGATGACAAATCTGAAATAGAAGATGTTGGTTCTGATGAGGAGGAGGAGAAGAAGGATGGTGACAAGAAGAAGAAAAAGAAGATCAAGGAGAAGTACATTGATCAGGAAGAATTGAACAAGACAAAGCCTATTTGGACCAGAAACCCTGATGATATCACCAATGAAGAATATGGAGAATTTTATAAGAGCTTGACCAATGACTGGGAAGATCACTTGGCAGTGAAGCATTTTTCAGTGGAAGGACAGCTGGAGTTCAGAGCTCTTCTCTTTGTGCCAAGACGTGCTCCCTTTGACCTATTCGAGAACAGAAAGAAAAAGAACAACATTAAGTTGTATGTTCGCAGAGTTTTCATCATGGATAACTGCGAGGAGCTAATCCCTGAGTATCTGAATTTCATTAGAGGTGTGGTGGACTCTGAGGATCTTCCTCTAAATATTTCCCGTGAGATGCTGCAGCAAAGCAAAATTTTAAAAGTTATCAGAAAGAACTTGGTCAAAACGTGCTTGGAACTCTTCACCGAACTGGCTGAAGACAAAGAGAACTACAAGAAGTTTTATGAGTAGTTTTCGAAAAACATCAAGCTGGGAATACATGAAGACTCTCAGAATCGAAAGAAGCTCTCAGAGCTGTTACGATACTATACGTCTGCTTCTGGCGATGAGATGGTTTCCCTCAAGGACTATTGCACCAGAATGAAGGAAAACCAGAAACACATCTATTACATCACAGGTGAGACCAAGGATCAGGTAGCAAACTCGGCCTTCGTGGAGCGTCTTCGGAAGCATGGCTTGGAAGTGATCTATATGATCGAGCCCATTGATGAG
>NW_027979814.1:0-204 GCF_054177405.1 Leptonychotes weddellii
GCCCTATGCGGGACTCGATCCAGGGACTCCAGGATCATGACCTGAGCCGAAGGCAGTCGCTTAACCAACTGAGCCACTCAGGCGCCCTCTTTTTTTTTTTTTTTTTAAAGATTTTATTTGACAGAGAAAGAGATAGCGAGAGCAAGAATAAAGCAGGGGGAGCTGGAGAGGGAGAAGCAAGCTTCCTGCGGAGCAGGGAGCCCA
>NW_027979815.1:0-204 GCF_054177405.1 Leptonychotes weddellii
AGATACTGAGAAAAAGGCAAAGAAGGGAATAATAAGAGATGTAAATCTCTAATAAGAGATGCAGATCTCTCACTAGAAATAGTAGCCAAAGTATAGGTAAAAATTGTGACTAAACATTTACTATAACTTTTAAAAACTTAATAAAGCAAGTCAGGGTCATAAAGTAGAAATGTAAGAATCAGGGGCGAGATAGTAAAAAGTTTA
>NW_027979816.1:0-204 GCF_054177405.1 Leptonychotes weddellii
CATGTGCTAATGTGGGTTGAAAATGGCCAAAGAAAATGAGGTCCTTGAAGGCTTCAGGAAGCTGCCTCACCAGCACTAAAATATCAATTTCTGGACTTTTTTATATGAAAGAAGAAATATTCATGTGTTTACATCACTATAATCAGTTCTCTATTACCAGAAGTTAAATGCAAATTCTTTCCAGTTCTTACAGTGGTCAACAAA
>NW_027979817.1:0-204 GCF_054177405.1 Leptonychotes weddellii
ATTCTTAATCGCAGGAAACAAACTGAGTGTTGTTGGAGTGGGGGGTGGGGTGGGAGGGATGGGGTGACTGGGTGATAGACACTGGGGAGGGTATGTGCTCTGGTAAGCGCTGTGAATTGTGCAAGACTGTTGAATCTCAGATCTGTACCTCTGAAACAAATAATGCAATATATGTTAAGAAAAAAAAAAGAAGAAGAAGGTAGC
>NW_027979818.1:0-204 GCF_054177405.1 Leptonychotes weddellii
GGAGAGATGCTACTGGTGCCTGGTAGGTAGAGGCCAGGGAGGATTTAAATACCCTACAATACACAGGACAGCCACCTACAACAAAGAATTATCCAATCCAAAATGTCAACAGTGGCACTGCTGAGCACCCCCGGTCTATGCTTTTAATGCAATGTATGTAACTATAAAACTGTAAAATCTTGGGGCGCCTGGGTGGCTCAGGCA
>NW_027979819.1:0-204 GCF_054177405.1 Leptonychotes weddellii
CCTGCACCCTCATCCTTTTTCTTAGCTGCATTACATTTAGCTAGCTGGAGAACAATTATCTTAGTCCCTGTCTTTTCTGTGCTCTAAAATGTCACATTAAAGAGTAACCATCCGAGGGCGGAGCAAGATGGCAGAGGAGTAGGAGACCTGGATTTCGTCTCCTCTCAGGAATTCAGCTGGATAGGGATAAAACCATTCTGAACA
>NW_027979820.1:0-204 GCF_054177405.1 Leptonychotes weddellii
ACGCCTCATGGTGTCACTTATTTCTCTGATTCTATTTTCATGGATTCTGAGTTGTTTTTCCCTGGCCTCCTCTTTTCCCTTTTTATCTATTATATTGTCTTCCAGGTCGCTTATTCTCTCTTCTGTCTCAGTTACCCTAGCTGTTAGATTATCTAGATTGGATTGGATCTCATTGATAGCATTTTTAAGTTCTGCCAATTCACC
>NW_027979821.1:0-204 GCF_054177405.1 Leptonychotes weddellii
CATTACAGAACCAGGCCTACAGGTCTTATACTTCCCATGAGTTCCAGCCATTTGCTGATTGAGACATGTACTTCCTTTCACAATATATCACTTATAATGATTTTATTACAAGAGAATGGAAAATTAATGAGATTCATCATGAGCCAATCAGAAGGAAAAAAGCAGACTTACCATCTCTTCGATTTAGCCTTGCAAATCCAGCAC
>NW_027979822.1:0-204 GCF_054177405.1 Leptonychotes weddellii
ATCCGTAGTACTTTTTAAGAGTGCAAAGGGGTCCCAAGACCAAGACATTTGAAAAACACTGCTCTAGACCAACTACGCAAACAAACAAAACAAAACAAAATCTCGCCATGTGACTTCAATCTAAACACAAATAGTGTGGTCCAGAAGAAACTAAAAGAGAAAAAAATACATGTTGAGTATCACCTTCCGTTGGCGCTACTGGGG
>NW_027979823.1:0-204 GCF_054177405.1 Leptonychotes weddellii
ATCCGTAGTACTTTTTAAGAGTGCAAAGGGGTCCCAAGACCAAGACATTTGAAAAACACTGCTCTAGACCAACTACGCAAACAAACAAAACAAAACAAAATCTTGCCATGTGACTTCAATCTAAACACAAATAGTGTGGTCCAGAAGAAACTAAAAGAGAAAAAAATACATGTTGAGTATCACCTTCCGTTGGCGCTACCGGGG
>NW_027979824.1:0-12279 GCF_054177405.1 Leptonychotes weddellii
TAAACAAATCAGAAGAGACTTGAAACTGGGGGAAAAGAAAGGGAAAGAAAGAAAAAAGATAAAGATAAAAACAACCAAAAAAAAAACACAACAGAATATGATCAAATATGATCAGGCTGGTGCACAGATCAGTGCCACACACTAGATTTTGGGCATAATTTGGTCTGTTAGAAGAAAGTGCCTCCCAAAATTTTAAAGAAAAAAAACTTATATATGTACAAAAATAAGGGTTAATATGATGAAGGGATGGAATATGACTGTAAAGATGAAAATTATAAAAAATTTTATAAAAGGAATTGATAAGAAGTTGGTTAAAAAAAGAAAGAAGAGGATTTAAAAAAATAAGGGGAGAGATGTGATCAGGCAGGAGACTAGAACAAAGCCATACACTAGAGATAGGGTATATTTTGGTCTGTTAGAAGAAACTGTATCCCAAAATTTTAAGGAGAGAACAACTTACATATATATATATATATGTATGTACACCAAAAATAAGGTTAACTACTATGAAGGGATAGGACTCTAAAAATGAAAAATAAAAAAGATTTTTTTAAAAAGGGATTGATAAGATGTTGGTTGAAAAGGAGAAAAAGAAAAATTCAAAAAAAAAGAAAAAGTTAAAAAAAATTAACTTTGAAACACTAAAGAATCATGGGGAAAAAGCCATGAATTCTATGTGCAGTATTCCCCTAGCGCTGGAATTCTGCCATTCTCATTGATCAGTGTACTTGGACTTGGCTGGCTGTTCTTGCTGATCTTCTGGGGGAGGGGCCTGTTGTCGTGGTTCCCAAATGTCTTTGCCGGAGGTGGAATTGCCCTGCCCTTGCTGGTCCGGGCTAAGTCATCTGCTCGGATTTCCCCTCAGGAGCTTTTGTTCCCTGCAAGCTTTCCATACAACTTTGGAGGCCGAGAGTGAAAATAGCGGCCTCCCAATCTCCGCCCCAGAGGAGCCGAGAACTCGGGGCCCCCCCTCCTCAGTGCACCCCCAGAGAAAAGCAGTCAGTCACTCTTGTCTCCCTGGTCTCCGGCTGCACTCCGTCCTCACCCGGCCTGTGACCGAGCATTTCTATCTCTGGCACACAACCCCGTGTGGAGTCTCCAAACCCAGCAGATCCCTGCAATGTGCTCCCGTGCTGCTCCTCCCGGGGGAGGAAGGGGAGTCTCCCCGGATCTGCTGCTTGTTGGGTCCCTGCTGGAAGAGCAGTGGCCCGACTGTGCCGCGGATCACGGTTTATGGCATCCCCGAGCTGAGAGCCCACTCCTCGGCTCCGTCTCTGCAGCCAGCTTCCCTGCTCCAATACCTGGAAGCTCTGCTGCACTGAGGCACCCCTGGTCTTTCTGTGACCCCGAGGGTCCTGAGTCCACACTGTCCCACGAGGGTTCCACCCCCCACTTAGCCACTGGAGCAACGCCCTCAGCGGGGCTGACTTCTAAAAGTTCCGATTTTGTGCTCCACTGCCCTATCACTTGCCAGTAGCGGCTGACAGAGGCCCCCTCCCCCGCTGTCTATCTTCACGAATATCGCCTCGGATTCACTTCTCCGCACGTCCTACCTTCCAGAAAGTGTTGCTTTTCTGTTCAGAGAGTTGCTGCTATTCTTTTCTTCGATCTCCTGTTGAGTTCGTAGGTGTTCAGAATGGTTTGATCCCTATCTAGCTGAATTCCCGGGACCAGTTGAAATCTAGGTCTCCTACTCCTCCACCATGTTGCTCCTTCCCCTCTAAAGTGGTTTTTTAATCAACATTTCATCTCAACTAGAATTTAAAAACTAGACAACAAACCAAACCACTGCCTAGCTGCTTTTACTGATTTAAAATCAGTATATCTTCAGCCTGTCCTAAGCCAGTTTCTTCTTCTGAGCGCTCTAGTAAAAATTAGCTTAAGTAAAAACTGAGTCACCAACTCTGACCATTTGCTTGTCTTGGGTATTGGCACTTCATCTTTTTATTTCCGTATTCTTTGAAGATGGTTCCCACAGTTGAGGTTTGTGGTTATTAACATCCTAGAGTTGAAGTAGGCTTTGTTACCTGTGTGTTAAAAATGTATATATTTCTGATTAAAAACGATACTCCAAAGATTTCTCAATTTCTTTTTTTTTAAAAAGATTTTATTTATTTATTCGAGAGAGAGAGAGAGAGGGCACACAGAGGGAGAGGTAGTAGCAGACACCCAGCTGAGCAGGGAGCCCAACGTGGGGCTCAATCCCAGGATCCTGAGATCATGACCTGAGCCAAAGGCAGATGCTTAACCAGCTGAGCCACCAGGCACCCCAAGATTTCTCAATTTCAGTAGTTTAAAAAGTATCATTGTTTTGTTTAAATTACATTAAATTGTATTGAAATTATAGTTGTAAATGGTTTGTTATGGGAAAAATACTATTTTGAAAGTTTTCTGGAATAATTTTTATAAGCCCAAGGTCTTTGAAGAATAATAAATATTTTACATTAAGCATTTTAATATATCAAATAGTTTCGTATCCATTATTCCTTAAAATGCTCTAACAAATGTTACTGTACCCATACACAAGACAAAATGGACTCTGTTAGTTTAGGTGATATAATCAAGATCATTTGGCTTATACAAGACAAAACTGAGATTTGAACCCAAATCTCTACACTTATATTCTGTGTTCTCTCTGCTATGCCACCCTGCTGCTCTGAATAGACGCTTTACACCTAGAAAAAATGTGGAATGGCATATTGGATGTTTCTAAAAATGTGTTTACTGTTGACTTATTGATACTACAGATGAGGTGCATAGGAGGCTTTGTTACCTCAATGAAGTGAAGAAAAGTGTCAAATTGTAATTTTCTCTGCAGCAATTGAGCTGTGGGCCCAGAGATTTGCTGGATAATTTTTATCTCTTCTGCTGCATGGAATAAGATCTTTATTGTTAATTAGGGGATGAGAAAGCCAAGCTGTTCATGTCAACAAGTTAAAGCATTAAAACACTACAGCTGTAATGATTTCAAAGCTTGACCAGATGTGATGGAACCCAAAGGAGGAAGTGTTGCTTTCCTACAAGTACCGGCCAAACCGGAAGACCTCCATAGAAATGCTTCTTATCACTCGTGCTAAGTCTCTGATCCTGGGCAGGTGTTTTGTCAGGGTAAGCTTGAGGTGCATTATAGGTACTTGTGCAAATGGCTATGTGTGTTTTTCTAGAATACTAATCCTCAAAGTATGGCTGTAGGACCAGCACCATCAGCATTTCTTTGAAACTTGTTAAAAATGCCAGCAAGGGGGCCCCACCCTGGACCCACTGAATCAGAAACTTTGGGGGTGGGGTGCAACAATTTGTGTTTTAACAAGCCTGTGGTTCTGATTCATGCCTAAGGTTTTAAAATTTCTGTTCTGGAGTCACACTGGGAGATAAAGACTATAAAGATAAGTATTTAAGATTGGTCTGGGGGAAGTAATGCTGACAAGCATGCAAATACATTTAGGTTTATATTCAGGAGATGCCTTACAACTCAGTTTCAGAATGATCCTTAAAGATAAGGACCAGTCATAACTGATACTAAGGTATCCAGATTTCTTTCAGGACTGCAATATGCACTTCACTTGTTAATGCATGTATTTTGGATCTTGTTATAAAGATTCCTACTTCTCGTTCTCAAAAAACATTGAACAGAACAGGTGTAATCCTTTACCCAGGAAATAGGAAACATACCTATAGGAAACCCAGCCATAGCCTTGTGCTTCGTTGACCTAGTGGAACATGTTTTAATGCAGCAAAGTAGCTGAAAGGTGATAATCAGCCTTTTGTGTGTTAGAGTCACAAACCCAACTCTGTAGAGAGATGGTACTGTCATAGCACAAATCTAAAATGAGAGAGAGAGAGAGAGAGAGATAAAATTGTGATGCTAGGGAAAAGAAAATATGAAGAAAATGTTGAGTCCTAGCTTGGGTCAGTTTGGTCGTATTTGAGAGTTACTCAAATAGGAAGTGATTGTTACATAATTTACCCAATTATTTAAGGCAATTTATTATTAAAAAAAATATTTATTTATTTATTTATTTATTTATTTATTTATTTATTTATTTATTTATTTTAAAGATTTTATTTATTTATTTGACAGAGAGAGACACAGCGAGAGAGGGAACACAAGCAGGGGGAGTGGGAGAGGCAGAAGCAGGCTTCCCACAGAGCAGGGAGCCCAATGCAGGGCTCGATCCCAGGACCCTGGGACCATGACGGGAGCCGAAGGCAGACGCTTAACGACTGAGCCACCCAGGCGCCCCAAGAAAAGATTTATTTAAATGTTTATTTATACATATTAAAAAAATAAACTTTTATTGTGGGAAGAAAAAAGATACAGTAATACAAAGAAGAACATACAAAGTTACCTGTATGTAACCTATTCATCTAGGGATAAATTGCTTAATTTTTTGGTGCAGATTGTTCTAGCACTTTGTCTTTCTAAGAACATTATATTAGTAAGATATAGTCCTACCATCTTGGGATCACATAGTTGTTATAGGCCTAAGTCTGTTTTTCTAATTCAGCAGTATAACAACAATGGTATAACCCACAATTTCATTAAATATATTTTTTGAATTAGGATTTTTAATGCTATCATTTGTATTGCTGTTTCATGATTTATTTTTCTACTTTTTGTTAGAAATTTAGATTCTTTGCTATATCTCTATTTAAATGAGTATAATTAATATTTTTATACATAGATGTTTTTCTTCACATCTCTGATTATTTCATTGGTATAGATTCTTTACAGTGACTTTGTTGAGTAAAACCATATGAACATTTCTAAGACCTTTAATTACCCAGTTGTATATAGAAGTGGATATGCTACAATAACCCAGAGAAAACTTAATTTTTCTAAGATGACCTATCTTGCATTGTAAAAATTATGTTAACCTCTAGAGATTTTAGAAATAGCCAGTATCTAGTGATCCTAGCTCCTGTTTAAAAGAATAGCTGGTCGGGGCGCCTGGGTGGCTCAGTTGGTTAGGCGACTGCCTTCGGCTCAGGTCATGATCCTGGAGTCCCGGGATCGAGTCCCGCATCGGGCTCCCTGCTCGGCGGGGAGCCTGCTTCTCCCTCTGACCCTCCCCCCTCTCATGTGCTCTCTCTCATTCTCTCTCTCTCAAATAAATAAATAAAATCTTAAAAAAAAAAAATAAAAAAAAAAAATAAAAAAAAAAATAAAAGAATAGCTGGTCTATATGCCAGGCATTATATGTAAGTCATCTGCATGTGTGGCTTGTATATATGTAACTAATCTCACAGTAACACCATTAGGTATGTATGATCCCCATTTTAGATATGAATAAGTTCTGGAAATTGAAGTAATTTGATTAAAACAAAATAGGCAATAAGTGGCAGAGCTAGAATTTAAACCCAAGTCAGTGTGACTTCAGACCAGGCCTTTCTTCCTGCTTTGTTCTCCTTGTATTTCCTGTCAAGTTCTGGCAGAATTTTCATTACCAAATAAAAGTGGGGGATCTGTACATTGAAAATAAAACTTACAACCACTGCCAGAAACATGGTGGTTCTTTCTTTAAATTGCCATTCCCAGTGGCCCTGTGCCTTGAAAAGGAAATGATCAGATCAGAGTCTTATGTCTGTCAAGAGAACTAGACTTCTGTTTTACAAAGGTAGTTTATTCTCATATTTTATACCCTTCTATGAATTCATCTTAAATGTTATTTACTATACTATTCACTTTCAAACAGAAATACACTGCTCCTCAATGTTAGGTTTATTTGGATAAAAGGGGAATTAGACAAAGTGTATTCTGGGAATTTAAAAATAGCACATGCAATTATAAATGTCAGTGTTCTGCAGTGGTTTTTAGCAGTTTCTTAGTCTAATTTGGATAGGAAGGTAAAAGACATTTGAACACAGTAAAAAAGTTAAAAATAAAGTATAAGCCTGAAAGTTCTTATTTCTGAAATTGGCTTAATTCTTCAGTTTTGAGAGATTTCCTAGAACTTCTGTTTTTAAATTTTTCTTTTTTTTTTTTTAAGATTTATTTATTTGAAAAAAAAAAAAGATTTATTTATTTGACAGAGAGCGCGTGAGCACAAGCAGGGGGAGTAGCAGAGGGAGAGGGAGAAATAGGCTGTCTGCTGATCAGGGAGCCCGATGCTGGGCTCATGACCTGAGCCGAAGGCAGACACTTAACTGACTGAGCCACCGAGGCACCCCTTTAAATTTTTCTTAAATCTGATTTTTGGGGGGGAGAAAGAGTGTCCATTCACTCTTTAAATGACGGAGAAGATGGGCAGGATATTTTGCTATTTTTAAACATTCATAACAAAAATCATTAACATTGTCTTGTCACTAACTTAGATTTAGTGCCCATGCACTGGTGTAGGTGTCCAGAGTAGGGGACATGGGTGGTCCTAAAGTTTGTGAAGTTAGCCTTAGAAGTCACTGGGTATAGTAGCCCCTTTCAAATCCAATCAATCAATTAATCAATTGATCAAAAAGCATTTACTGATGAGTAGAATGTGGTATTGTTTATCCTGAAAATCAGAATTCTCAGATAGCTGCATGGAACTTTCTGCAGTGATGGAAATGTGCTGTCCACTATGATAAGCACTAGCCACATTGAATACTAGAAATGTGACTCATGCAATTTATGGAATTGCATTTTAAAATTAATTTAAATTTGATTAGCTACAAGGACTAGTGGCTACCTTATAGGCACAGGTATAGAAAGTGGCTCTAAAAGTTCTGTTATCACCAGGGACCTTTGTGCAATTAAATTTAAAGTCCCTCCATTGCAGCTTGTCAAACTGCCTAGCACTTGATAGCTATGAACAAGAAGCGTAATCTCCTGTAGTCCCACCTAAATTTCATGCATTCTTGTTAGCCTGATCTGATCCTGTGGGCTAGCTAACCAGCTCCTGTAAATATGTATCACTTCCCCTTCTCATACTTTGGTTCCTCCAGGAATAATGGCAGGACCTTTCTTGCCAGTGTCCAAGTGGTGAGTCCCATTCTTGTTCCAGGGAGGTAGGCCTGGAAAAAGAACAGACTAGCTTTAAAGCCGATTTGTTTGTATTTCAGCCCTGGAATGGACCCGTGGTATAGAAATGATTGTTATTTAGCCTCCTCTGAAGATTGGGATAGTCATATTTATCCTATGGAGTGAAGACTGAAAGGACTGAGTACTAAGAGTGTAGGCCAGTGCAGTAAGACCTAGCAGAATCTTAAGCAGTGAGTATCAGTAGCAGAAAATGTGTTAGGCAAATTAGCATATGAGTGGGTAACAGAGAAGTAATATTTGCTTCTGGCGACCTCTAATTCTAGTTAATCTTTAGGAGGAAAAAGAAAATGGGCCTTGGAAATAACACTAAATAACCCTGGTCTTTGCCGCCCAGTAGACAGTGACTAATGTGTAATGACTGAAGGTAAAACTCACGGTCGCATCAGCAGCGGCACTGACAGCCTCATCCCCTGAGCCCTTGCAAGTGTGAAGCTGAATGAAGAACACATCGGTTCATTCATTTCATTCTCACAAGACATCTGTGGAGTAACTCTAGCTACTGTTAATACTCCCATTTTATAGAAACGGAGTTGTAGATGGAATTTGTCCACGACTACACAGCTAATAAGTGGCAAAACCAGGATTTAAATCTAAGACATCTTAGATCCAAAACCCATATCCTCTCTCTGGCCTCTCAAATTATTGCGTGCTATGCAGTAGACATTCATGGGCCTGGATGCTCTCCCTTTAGAGCTTTCATTTTTCCAAGCCCTTATTTTAAATTGGTACCATTCCCAGATTCCTACTTGGAACTTATAGGACTCAGTTACAGTAGGTCTGATTTAGCTATTTAAAAGTCACATTCATTTCTTTATACATATATCTGGTAAATAGGAATAAATTTTTGTTCATTAGTTTAGGAAAATCTGTTGGGTTGCTTGCTGATGTCAAGTACTGTTTGGCATTCAAAAAACAAAGATAAAAATGAAACAGCTGATAGTAGTTGAGGATTTCTTTGTAGAAACAGACACAAACACATCAGTGTGAAAAGCGCTCTCAATGCACAACTTTTCCCAAGGAAGCTAGAAGGACTGACATTCATTCAAACAACATTTTTTTGTTTTTGTTTTTGTTGTTGTTGAACCAGCCCATCAAGACCTCTCACAGAGACATTTTAGAAGAGACTTAATTAATACGGAGAAGTCTACCCTCTGCCTCCCTATAGAAACCCATGTTCCTTCTATTGTAGCACAAACAATGTTTTACTTCACTTTGTTGCTTCACTGATGTATGGCCCTACATGGACGTAAACCCTCTCAACTCCCCACCCAATGGCCCAGCCTCTCCTGATATATACACTAGCCAGATTTGGGCCTGGGGTAGGTAAGGCGTAGAGATGAAACTGAACTGTAAACAAAATTGATTGGTTTCTCCCAAGCATGTCTTCAGTGAAAAGAAAAATTAAACCTAGATTATGTTCTTCAGGCAACTACAGTTCCTAGTGCAATCTTCTTTAGCTAGTTAGCCATTAGAAGAGGGAAGGAAAGAAGGTAGAGGAAAGAAGGAAGAAAAGAAAAGAAAATTCTGTTTGTCTTTGTTTTCTTTGGGTCACTGCATTAATCCTATTAACCCGTTAATCCTTTTGCTCCCACCACAGATTTGCATGAATTCTTCCTGGATAGTAAACAAGCAAATTGACCTTATTTTATGGTTCGGAATAGACAGTTTGCTTTTTAAGGGGTTATGTGTCAATCACCATCACCCTTATCAACCTATTCAGGGCAAAATATAGTCTTGATTTAATCAGTTGCTAGACACAAAAAATTTGAGAATACATAACTAGTGGGAAAATAAAAGAAACATTGCTCACAATGTTCCTGAAAACAAGTTGTTTACAGGGTATTTCACACTTTGTCAGTGTTGATAGTGATAGAATTGTCAACCTTTGAAATGATAGAAAATGAAAAGATATTTCACATGGTTTTCCTTCTCTGATCTCAAGACATTTTTTTTTTAAGTCTGTTGTTTCTTGTTTACTTGAGTTCTATATATAACATTCTCAGTTGAGGAGAAATGGAAATGGTTTTTAATGCAAAACATGTGTTTGAGCAGTCATTTCTGGTTTCAGAAAATATTTTGACAAATTGTCATTTTTATTAAACATACCGTATCCTCTATTTTTTTTAAGATTTTATTTATTTATTTATTTATTTATTTATTTATTTATTTATTTATCAGAGAGAGAGAGAGAGTGCGCACGCGAGCACAAGCAGGGGGAACAGCAGAGGGAGAGGGAGAAGCAGACTCCCTGCTGAGCAAGGAGCCCAGTGCGGGACTCCATCCCAGGACCCTGGAATCATGACCTGAGCCAAGGCAGACTCTTAACCGACTGAGCCACCCAGGCGCCCCAAACATACAGTATTCTCTCTTAAAAACAAACAAACAAACAAAAAAGATTTCTACCAGAAACCTTAGTACTTGGACTCCTTTGAAGACTTACTTTCCAGTTTTTTGTGTATTTCATTTGTGTGTATAACTCTCCCATATTTTAGCCCACCCTGCTGCCATCTCAAGGATTCTCTGAGAGTTTACTAGAAAGTAAATGCATATTCTTCAGTGTCATGATAATGTTCACTGGTGTTGTTGGTTGTATGTATGATTTGTCAAGTGAGGTTTAACACCTTAGGTTTGTTTTTATTTTCAGTTTGATCTTTAGAAATACTAGTTAAATATGCTATAATATTAATCTTAATCATACATGCTCTGTAAACTTTCTTTTTTGGCCATCATATAACATTTTCAGCGATAAAATACATCAAGAGATGATTGTAAGGTCCATAGCAGTTAGTATTGGATTGCAGTATAAAATGAAATTGAGAGGTCATACTATCTAGAGAAGTAATGATGGAACCATGGATGTGGATGCTGAAAAGCTCTAACTTCCTTTTCCTGCTAGTAAAGGAAATTGAACGTGTGAATTTTTTTTTTTTTTTGAAGAGACTCAGTGATGTGGTAGTGTGACATATTTGTTCATCACATTGAAATTAAATTGTGGTCATTGCCACTGGGCAGCCTCTGGAGACCTCCATGCATCTCTTCTTTGTGCTTTCACCCTCCCTGATCCATGACACCCCTCATCTGGCTCCCTCTCCTGGGAAGACTTCCCTAACCGCAGTGGGATTACTCACAGAGGGTCCTCCATTGGGGTATCCTATCTCAGTAACACCCTTTTCCTTTGCAGTAAAACCGTCCACTCAACCTTCTTGTCTCTGACTGGATTCCTAGTGCCTGGCACATCATAGATGTTCAGTAAAAAGAGTGAAATGAATCAAATGGACCTAGATACGGGTTTTAAGGTCTTTCAGTATCTACTACCCTTCCAAATCTTATTATTAGTTGTGTTATTATTTGAATTAATTTCCAGATCCTCTTGAGTGTAAAAAGTTGTATCTGTGACTGAAATTTTATACTTCCTATATTATGCTAAATCATTTTAAACCTCATTCAGATTCCCTAATTCAGAAATATGATCCTATGGATCTAGTTAGATTATGTTTACCTGTGTAGTTAACTTTGAAGATAAAAGGTACTTGCGAGTGCATGAGAAATTTGAACAAGATTTCAAGTGTGTTTACCTTAGAGAATCAATTGTTTTCAAATCTCAGTACTATTTGTACAGAAACAAGTGATGTGCTAGTCAAAAATTAGGCATACCTGCCCAAAGATACAGAGAACAGATTGGTGGTTTCCAGAGGCAGGGGGTGGGGGCAGGAAACATGAGTGAAGGGGTTCAAAAGGCACAAACTTCCAGTTATAAAACAAGTAAGTCCTGGGGATGTAATGTACATCATGGTGACTATAGTTAATAATACTATATTGTATATTTGAAAGTTGCTAAGAGAAAAAAAAGTTGCTAGGAGAGTTGATCTTAAAAGTTCTCATCACAAGAAAAAATTTGTAACTATATATGGTGATGGATGTTAACTAGACTTTTTGCTGTGATCATTTCACAATATATACAAATAATGATTCATTTTGTATACCTGAAACAATATAACATGATATGTCAATTATACCTTAATTTAAAAAAAATTAGTTATTTCTATTTCAGAAGGCTTGCCAAAACTTTCTCTTTTCTAACGACTATAATTTTATTTTATTTTATTTATTTATTTATTTTTAAAGATTTTATTTATTTATTTGAGAGAGAGAATGAGAGACAGAGAGCATGAGAGGGAGGAGTGTCAGAGGGAGAAGCAGACTCCCTGCCGAGCAGAGAGCCTGATGCGGGACTCGATCCCGGGACTCCAGGGATCATGACCTGAGCCGAAGGCAGTCGCTTAACCAACTGAGCCACCCAGGCGCCCCACGACTATAATTTTAATTTGTGATTTAAAGTAATGAACTAAGCATCCTTACAAATCATTTCTATTCTAGACTAATTCAGTTTGATTAGCTTGAATCAGGAACAATTTTACTAAATGTGTATATTCAGTATTTTTGTTTTATGTATAACTAAATACACATTTGTGTCGTCATTAAAATAAGTGTTCCCCCTTGTTTTCTGCAGAAGATGCAGGGGTTGATGAGCTGGCCACATGCTTCAGAAGCATGGCCTGGGTTCTTGTCACTCTCAGAGCCCTACACCTGGGCCAAATAACCATTATTTCTACCTTGGGTTTCCTTTCTTTTAAGCAAAGATAACAACACAGATATATATATGCTATTTTTGAAAATATATAATTACTCAGCCACATTTCAAAATAGTTAAAACTTTTCTTTTTGCTAAATTTGTAGTGACTTGTTAATTATAAAAGAGGTCCAGATTAATAGTTACAAGGTAAGTCTTTTTTAATGATTTAAAAAAGTTTTTAAAACTTTAAAAAATCTGCCTGTTTGGGATGACACTGTTTATTATCATCTCTATAATTTCTGGGAATCTGGAAGATTCTGAATTTGGGTTAACCCTAACTTTGCTACCAAGGTGGAGGGCTGGGTAAGTAAACAGAAATGCTGTGATATTGCAAAATGATACACATTTAATTAAGGACATCGTTCTTTCCAAACTGCATCACTTTAATGTTTATTTTTGTTAATTGCCTATTAGCTAACTTCAATTTTTCCCCATTTGAAATTAAAAGAGTTCTATCTTTTTATTGCTAAAAGGGATTCCTGCCAGGTCAACCTTCCTTATCAGATTACTATGAATTGTAAAATTTCAAAGTTAATTTTTTTATCAAGAATATGTTTTGATATCAACATGGATGGGACTGGAAGAGATTATGCTAAGTGAAATAAGTCAAGCAGAGAAAGTCAATTAT
>NW_027979825.1:0-1083 GCF_054177405.1 Leptonychotes weddellii
CCAGAGAACAAAAGCCCCCAAAACCGGTTTTCCCTGAGCCCATCCCCCCCCTCCCCACAAGGGGCAGGGCAACTCTGCCCTAACAGGGTTGTCTGAGTAACTGCATAGCAGGCCCCTCCCCCAGAAGACAGGAAGGGAAAACAAGAGGCTGACAATCCTAAGGTCCCTACAAAACAGGTGCATCTTGCTTCGGTTGTGGTCAATAATTTGGACTCTGTACATTCCCTCAACCACCCCTCAACAGAATGACTAGGAGGAGGAACCCCCAAAATAGGAAACACTCAGAGACTGTGACTTCTGCCACAGATTTACAAATGGATACAGATATAACCAAGATGTTGGAAATGGACTTCAGGGTAACAGTTATGAAGACGACAGCTAGAATGGAGAAATTGATTAATGGCAACACAGAGTCTCTAAGGGTAGAAATGAAAGCTGAACTGGCAGAACTTAAAAATGCTATAAATGAGAAGCAATCTAATGTAGATACTCTAACAGCTAGGGTAAACGAGGCAGAAGAACGAATTAGTGATCTAGAAGACAAATTGATAGAAAAGAAGGGAAAAGAGGTGGCCTGGGAAAAACACTTTAAATCCACGAAAACAGAATTAGAGAAATGTGATGTCATGAAATGTTCTAATGTCAGAATTATTGGGATCCCTGAGGGGGTGGAGAGAGAGAGAGGACTAGAAGATATATTTGAGCAAATCGTAGCTGAGAATTTCCCTAATCTGGGGAATGAAACAAACATTCGTGTCCTAGAGGCCAAGGAGAACAGGCCAATGCCTGGCATGTAATAGTAAAACTCGCAAATCTTAGAACCAAGGAAACCATCTTAAGGGCAGTTAGGGGAAAGAGATTCCTTATGTACAGAGGGAGGAACATCAGAATAACGTCAGACCTATCCACAGAGACCTGGCAAGCCAGAAAGGCCTGGCAAGACATATTCAGGGTACCAAACGAGAATAACATGCAACCAAGAATACTTTATCTGGCAAGGCTGTCACTTAGAATGGATGGAGAGATGCAGAGCTTCCAAGACCAGCAGAAACTGAAAGAATATGTGACCACTAAGCCGGCCCT
>NW_027979826.1:0-204 GCF_054177405.1 Leptonychotes weddellii
ATCATATGTTACTAAGACCCAAGGTACACAGATGGAATTCTATAATAGTGACAGGAATTATAGCTGATGTTTATTTTTTTTATTTTTTTTTTTTTTATTCTTATGTTAATCCCCATACATTACATCATTAGTTCTAGATGAAGTGTTCCATGATTCATTGTTCGTGCACAACACCCAGTGCTCCATGCAGAACGTGCCCGCCTC
>NW_027979827.1:0-204 GCF_054177405.1 Leptonychotes weddellii
AGCCGTGCCTGAGAGTTCAGTCCAAAAGGCACACTGGTGGTTTAATTGAATTGAACTTTTGGTTATATGACAAAGTTAATTATTGTTACAGACAATCCAATGATACGTATTGACACAGCCTATAATGAACTCTATTGTCTATGGTAGGTAGAATTTCAAATAAGTTACTTAACTTTTCTCAGCTCCATTTTTTTTTTTTCTAAA
>NW_027979828.1:0-204 GCF_054177405.1 Leptonychotes weddellii
TGTCAAATAGAGAAACATGAAAGGGACGAAGCAGTTTAGCCCCACCTTGCACATTACACACTACCACTAAAAACCAAAATTAGAGCAGATGGAGGGGGAAAAAAAAATTAGAAGTCTAAGATCTAATTATATGGGATGTATGATAAATTTACTATCAAGCTCAAGGATTAGGAAAAATAACTAGGTAATGCAGCACCACAGAAA
>NW_027979829.1:0-204 GCF_054177405.1 Leptonychotes weddellii
GAGGCGGGCACGTTCTGCATGGAGCACTGGGTGTTATGCACAAACAATGAATCATGGAACACTTCATCTAGAACTAATGATGTAATGTATGGGGATTAACATAAGAATAAAAAAAAAAAAGGGCAGAGGTTGAGGATTCCTAGGCCGATTACAACAAGTATAATGTATCCGATGAGTCATTCAAGTCCTATTTTCCATTTCCCA
>NW_027979830.1:0-204 GCF_054177405.1 Leptonychotes weddellii
ACCTTATTAGAGTATTCCCAACAAACACTGATAAAAGATGTAATCAGATGCCAAATTTGGGAGGCAGGATTTTAAATGCCTACTCGACCCACAGCTCCTGCTTATTGGTACTAGATCGTGTGACCTCTTAACTTTCACCTCTGCCATTACTGATTGGACCCAGATTAACACCTGCCCTAAGCTGGGCTGATTAGATTCCCTCTC
>NW_027979831.1:0-204 GCF_054177405.1 Leptonychotes weddellii
GGACCGAAGAACAGAGAGGTTTAATAACTTGCCAAGATCATATAGCTAGCAAGTACCAGATTTGAGGTCAGACAGTGTAGCCTTAGAGTCTATCCTCTTAACTGCAACATCCAGGCCAGTGGCTTCAGCATCTAAGTTCTTTTTTTTTAAGATTTTATTTATTTGAGAGAGAGAGAGCGGGTGAGAGAGAGAGAGAGAGCATGA
>NW_027979832.1:0-204 GCF_054177405.1 Leptonychotes weddellii
ATTATGTTGAGTGAAATAAGTCAAACAGAGAAAGACATGTATCATATGATCTCATTGATATGAGGAATTCTTAATTGCAGGAAACAAACTGAGTGTTGTTGGAGTGGGGGGTGGGGTGGGAGGGATGGGGTGACTGGGTGATAGACACTGGGGAGGGTACGTGCTCTGTTAAGCGCTGTGAATTGTGCAGGACTGTTGAGTCTC
>NW_027979833.1:0-204 GCF_054177405.1 Leptonychotes weddellii
AGATTCTGAGAAAAAGGCAAAGAAGGGAATAATAAGAGATGTAAATCTCTAATAAGAGATGCAGATCTCTCACTAGAAATAGTAGCCAAAGTATAGGTAAAAATTGTGACTAAACATTTACTATAACTTTTAAAAACTTAATAAAGCAAGTCAGGGTCATAAAGTAGAAATGTAAGAATCAGGGGCGAGATAGTAAAAAGTTTA
>NW_027979834.1:0-204 GCF_054177405.1 Leptonychotes weddellii
CAGGGGATTATTTTCACAGCTGCACTAAACTCTTTCCCGAACTTCCATGTTTTCAGTAGCCAGAAGTTAGCTGTACACTCCCGGCCTTTTCTCACTGATATTTAACATATGAGAAGCACCAATTCAATGGGTTATTCACTTCACTCATGATAGTTCAATCAAATAAAGCCTAAGGAAAGCCTGGTGCCGAGATCTATGTTGTTA
>NW_027979835.1:0-204 GCF_054177405.1 Leptonychotes weddellii
GGCCTCTTTGCAGGCGGGAGCCGGCCGGTGCTGAGAGGTTAATGGCTGCGCTGGAATCTTGTCAGTTGAGCCTGATGAATGTAGACTTTTGCTGCCGGCCTTTGAAGTCTGGTCTTTTATGGTCCCGGACAATGCAGAAGCCAAACAGAGACCCACCCCGACTGCTTCATGATTACAGTTTTTGGAACCTTCTTGAAACGTACA
>NW_027979836.1:0-1083 GCF_054177405.1 Leptonychotes weddellii
AAAGAAAAGAAAACCCAATAAACTCCACCCCAAAATTGCTAGAACTGATAGAGGAATTCAGCAGTCACAGGATATAAAAATCAATGCACAGAAGTCAGTTGCATTTTTATATACCAATAATGAAGCAGCAGAAAGAGAAATCAAGGAATCGATCCCATTTATAACTGCACCAAAAATCATAAGATACTTAGGAATAAACCTAAGTTACCAAAGAGGTAAATAATCTGTACTCTGAAAACTATAGAACACTTATGAAAGAAATGGAGGAAGATGCAAAGAAATAGAACATTCGCTCATGGATTGCAAGAATAAATATTGTTAAAATGTCTGTGTTACCCAAAACAATCTCCACATTCAATGCAAGCCCTATCAAAATACCATCAACTTTTTCCACAGAGCTGGAACAAACAATCTTAAAATTTGTATGGAACCAGAAAAGGCCCTCAATATCCAAAGGAATGTTGAAAAAGAAAACAAAGCTGGCACACAGTGCCAGACTTCAAGCTCTATTACAAAGCTGTCATCATCCAGACAGTATGGTACTGGCACAAAAACAGACACATACATCAATGGAACAGAATAGAGAGCTCAGAAAAGGACCTCCAACTCTATGGTCAACTAATCTTTGACAAAGCAGGAAAGAATATCCAATGGAAAAAAGACGGTCTCTTCAACAAATGGTGTTGGGAAAATTCTGCCACAAGCAAAAGAATGAAACTGGACCATTTTCTTACACCATACACAAAGATAAACTCGGAAAGGATAAAAAACCTAAATGTGAGACAGAGATCCATCAAAATCCTAGAGGAGAACACAGGCAGCAACCTCTTGGACCTTGGCCGCAGTCACTTCTTCCTAGACACATCGCCAAAGGCAAGGGAAATAAAAGCAAAAATGAACTACTGGGATTTCATCAACTTAAAAAGCTTTTGCACAGCAGAAGAAACAGTCAACAAAACTAAAAGGCAACCTACAGAATGAGAGAAGATATTTGCAAATGACATATCAGATAAAGGGTTAGTATCCAAGATCTATAAAGAATTTATCAAACTCAACACCCAAAAAAACAAATAATCCAGTCAA
>NW_027979837.1:0-204 GCF_054177405.1 Leptonychotes weddellii
TAGTGAGGATGGAGTTGTAGGGCTCAACTACAGCTGTGGAAACCTGGGGGGCTGGGTAAATGGAGAACTCCAGCTTGGACTTCTTGCCATAATCGACAGAGAGACGTTCCATCAGCAGGGAGGTGAACCCGGAACCAGTTCCCCCTCCAAAGCTGTGGAAAACCAAGAAGCCCTGAAGACCTGTGCACTGGTCAGCCTGCAAAA
>NW_027979838.1:0-204 GCF_054177405.1 Leptonychotes weddellii
CCAGCTACATTCAGAGGCTCTTAACGTTTTATATTCACTCAAGTTTCCCGATATCTATGAAAGAAGGTTCCACACACTGTCACGATTCCAAACTTCGGTCCTGTAATGTTGCTGTTAGTTATATAGCGTTGACCAGATGCAGATTTACGATTGGCGAACCCATGCATTTACAGCCGTTTTCCTTTTGTTTTCTTTTGTTCTTCA
>NW_027979839.1:0-204 GCF_054177405.1 Leptonychotes weddellii
AAGGCTGAAAGCGATAGACAGATGTTTAATCCACTAATCCATCTCCCATGGCTTATTATTTACTGAGTTTGGGGAGTGGTGGAGACTTGATTGCCCTTCCACAGATTTTTTTTTTTTTAAGTTCTAGAAGGATTCACTGCCTATTCCCAAATTGCCAGAACATTGGTCACTCTCACCTCAGTGCATCTTTGTGTGTGAGAGAAA
>NW_027979840.1:0-204 GCF_054177405.1 Leptonychotes weddellii
AGAGGAGATGAAAGCTGTGAGCTCCTCATTTGTCTTCCAGCTATTTGAGCTAGCCAGTTTCATGACAGCATTAAGTTTAATAGTGAGGGTGTGGTTTGTTTTCAGTATATTCAGGTTTTAAATAAGGCCACAGGCACTTAACAAACCATGATTAGCCTGTCTGACAGGTTGACTAAATGATTTCCCAGAGGATTGGTATAGTTG
>NW_027979841.1:0-204 GCF_054177405.1 Leptonychotes weddellii
TGAAAAAGGAGCACATTTAAAACTAGTCCTAACTGATGACAATATGTCTCTTGACCTTGCAGGTTACTGACCCAATGAATGTCTCTGAGTCATATTCCAGCTTTGCTTCTGTAAGAGAATTTATACTCCTAGGCTTTTCTTGTGAGTGGAAGATTCAGATCCTCCTTTTCTCACTCTTCACTACAATGTATGTTTTGACTGTAA
>NW_027979842.1:0-204 GCF_054177405.1 Leptonychotes weddellii
AACACAAGCAGGGGGAGTGGGAGAGGGAGAAGCAGGCTTCCTGCCGAGCAGGGAGCCCAACGCGGGGCTCGATCCCAGGACCCTGGGACCATGACCTGAGCCGAAGGCAGCCGCTCAACGACTGAGCCACCCAGGAGCCCAACCCTTTCCCATCTTATGTGCAATTGCACATCTTTCCAGGAGGACTCCTCCGAGCCCTTGGCC
>NW_027979843.1:0-204 GCF_054177405.1 Leptonychotes weddellii
AATGTTTAACCAAATAAATGAGCACCCTGTAGCCCAGTCAAGTTGATGCATAAAATTAACTATCAAAAGTGAGACACAGATCTGTACCTCTGAAACAAATAATGCAATATATATATATATATTTTTTTAAAGATTTTATTTATTTATTTATTGGAGAGCGAGCAAGAGAGAAACAGCATGAGAGAGGAGAGGGTCAGAGGGAGA
>NW_027979844.1:0-204 GCF_054177405.1 Leptonychotes weddellii
AACAATTCATCTAAAACTAATGATGTAATGTATGGGGATTAACATAAGAATAAAAAAATAAATTAAAAAAAAAAAAAGAAAATAAACGTCTTCCCAAACTCTCATTTCCATATGAGCTAGATAAAACATAAGCAGGGGTTAATCAATGCATTAGTTAATAGTCTTTCCTGCCTTTAGACAATAACAGGAAGCATATTTAAACTT
>NW_027979845.1:0-204 GCF_054177405.1 Leptonychotes weddellii
CAGGAAAGAATGTCCAATGGAACAAAGACAGTCTCTTCAACAAATGGTGTTGGGAAAATTGGACAGCCACATGCAGAAGAATGAAACTGGACCATTTCCTTACACCACACACAAAAATAGACTCCAAATGGTTGAAAGACCTCAATGTGAGACAGGAGTCCATCAAAATCCTAAAGGAGAACACAGGCAGCAACCTCTTCGACC
>NW_027979846.1:0-204 GCF_054177405.1 Leptonychotes weddellii
AGAAAAGCCCCCCACCCCTGGCCTCCGGCCGGCCTCCTCGGCCGTCAGCCCCATCCCCGTCTTGGGCTCATGGCTAGCTCACCACCCCGCTATAGGGGTTCCCCGTAAGTGGGGCTCCTACCGCTCACCCCCCTGCATCCCACTTTGCAGGGCTGGGAGGCTGGTCTCCAAGCGCGGACACGCGGGCCGACCATCGTTCGGTAG
>NW_027979847.1:0-1083 GCF_054177405.1 Leptonychotes weddellii
GCCCACCCCACCCACAGAGATAGACAAGCAAGTAAATAAACCTTTTTCTTCTTCCAGTATTCTCTTTGTAAATGACACCACTCATCTTGTTGGCTAATCCCAGTTATTCTTTCTTTCACTAAAAGCCCAATCAATAATTCCAGTTAAATCTCCCTTCCAAACATGGCTAGAATCCATCTGATGCAGGTCACATTCATCATCACCTGGGCCAGTCTCGTGACTGGTCCCATATCTCCAAATCTCCCTCCCATCCATGGGCCACATGATAGCAGCGAGTTTTTTGTTTTCTAGATGAGAAGTCAGTTCCTGCCCAGGCTAGCATGTGTTCTGACTGGTCGATGCAAATGTTCTAAGCTGTGAAATATTTGGAATGGTGCTCTCCTTTAGGTGCCTTCTTTAGGTTAAATCCTTCAACATGGTTTTCTAGGCCCTCCACGACCTGGCTGCTGCCTAAATCTGCAGCCTCAGTTGTCACTGCTCTCCCCTAAATACTACTTTCCACGAGGACCCAAATTCATCTACTCCTTAAATGTTGTCAGTATCTCTTACCTCGGAGTCACTGCAATACTCTATGTTTGAACCATCTCCTTACACACCTCCTGATACCTCCCTCATCGAGCTAATTTCTGCTCATCTTTAGGCCTAGATATGAATGTCACCTCTAAGGCATCTTGTTGTATGGTCCATAGCATCCTTTATTGCCCATATGTTAGCATCATTACCTTATCTGTCAGATTGTTTTAGTCCCTAAGCTCTAAATTCCATGAAAGCAGAGACTGTGTTTGGTTATTACCCTGGATCATGGCACATCGTTGGCACATAGTAAACACTAGGCACGAAATTGAATGACTAAAGAAAAGGGAACAGATTTAGGGTCAAGGGTCGAGTCGTGAATATGCTGATTTTGAAAAATCGGAGTGATATTTAGGTGGAGATACCAGAAGAAGATTGGGCATGTGATTCCAGAATTCTGCAGCGGTGATTGGATCCTTAGACATCATATTGATAAATGCTGTTTGAAGTCCTGTTGTACTTGTTACTACTTAGACAGTTCATGTATCAGGAGAGAAGAGCAAAAGCCAA
>NW_027979848.1:0-204 GCF_054177405.1 Leptonychotes weddellii
CTCCCGCTACCTTCTTCTTCTTTTTTTTTTCTTAACATATATTGCATTATTTGTTTCAGAGGTACAGATCTGAGATTCAACAGTCTTGCACAATTCACAGCGCTTACCAGAGCACATACCCTCCCCAGTGTCTATCACCCAGTCACCCCATCCCTCCCACCCCACCCCCCACTCCAGCAACCCTCAGTTTGTTTCCTGCGATTA
>NW_027979849.1:0-204 GCF_054177405.1 Leptonychotes weddellii
ACTACTCAGTTCCCTGAGGCTCAGTGTGTTCATCTGTGAATTGGGGATAGTAATTAAAATGTCTGCGTGAGGGGGTGGAGCAAGATGGCGGAGGAGTAGGAGACCTGGATTTCGTCTCCTCTCAGGAATTCAGCTGGATAGGGATCAAACCATTCTGAACACCTACAAACTCAACAGGAGATCGAAGAAAGGAATAGCAACAAC
>NW_027979850.1:0-204 GCF_054177405.1 Leptonychotes weddellii
TGGGCGCCTGGGTGGCTCAGTTGGTTAAGCGACTGCCTTCGGCTCAGGTCATGATCCTGGAGTCCCGGGATCGAGTCCCGCATCGGGCTCCCTGCTTGGCGGGGAGTCTGCTTCTCCCTCTGACCCTCCCCCCTCTCATGTGCTCTCTGTCTCTCTCATTCTCTCTGTCTCAAATAAATAAATAAAATCTTTAAAAAAAAAAAA
>NW_027979851.1:0-204 GCF_054177405.1 Leptonychotes weddellii
CCAGCCCTGTCCATAATACCCGTCCTTGGTCAGATGACTTGGATCATGTGCAAAATACAGGGTCTGATGTTCCTGAGCCAGATGAAGAGCACTTGAATTTAAGTCGAATTCCAAAAGAAGCTCATCTTCTGAGGGCTGATCCTGTCCCAAACACTCCCCTTAGATGTCCTCAGGGAGGACCCTACTTTCTTACAGCCTCGCAGG
>NW_027979852.1:0-204 GCF_054177405.1 Leptonychotes weddellii
AGCCGACTCAGTGCTGAGCACTGAGCCTGACAAGGGGCTTGATCTCACCACGCTGAGATCGTGACTGAGCTGAAACCAAGAGTCAGTTGCTTAACCAATTGTGCTGCCCAGGTGCTCCTTCTTTGAAAACCTTTTAATGGTGCCACATTATCTGCCAAAAGATGTCGAAATCCCTTTGTGTGGTCAGGACGTGCCAATATAGAT
>NW_027979853.1:0-204 GCF_054177405.1 Leptonychotes weddellii
TGGGCGCCTGGGTGGCTCAGTTGGTTAAGCGACTGCCTTCGGCTCAGGTCATGATCCTGGAGTCCCTGGATCGAGTCCCGCATCGGGCTCCCTGCTCGGCAGGGAGCCTGCTTCTCCCTCTGACCCTCCCCCCTCTCATGTGCTCTCTGTCTCTCTCATTCTCTCTGTCTCAAATAAATAAATAAAAATCTTTAAAAAAAAAAA
>NW_027979854.1:0-204 GCF_054177405.1 Leptonychotes weddellii
CGAGACGCGGCTGCTCCGGCGGCGCGCCACGGAGCGGCTGGCGGGCAGGAAGCGCAGCGACAGACCCGCAGCGGTGCCGGGAAGCGAGCGACCAGGCGAGCGAGTGCGGCCGCCGCCTCCCCGCCTCCTTCGCCTGTTCGCTCTCCAGCAGCCTCGAGCGCCCTCTCACAGCAGCCTCAGCCGCCCTGCCGGCGTCCGGGCCGC
>NW_027979855.1:0-204 GCF_054177405.1 Leptonychotes weddellii
GTTCCTCTACCCCTCCGATTTCCCCCGCTTCATTCTTCCCCTCCCGCTACCTTCTTCTTCTTCTTTTTTTTTTCTTAACATATATTGCATTATTTGTTTCAGAGGTACAGATCTGAGATTCAACAGTCTTGCACAATTCACAGCGCTTACCAGAGCACATACCCTCCCCAGTGTCTATCACCCAGTCACCCCATCCCTCACGTA
>NW_027979856.1:0-204 GCF_054177405.1 Leptonychotes weddellii
AAGCCGAGGTCTAACTTTGTCCCAAGAGAAGGTGCAGCCTCCGCAGGACGGTCCTGTCCTGTCCCAGTCCCATTGCAGACACCTGTCCGGGCTTCCCCCTCATCTGGGCTCCCCAGGAGTGGGACGGAAGCAGGAGAAGGGAGAGGAGCCCCAGCCCTGTCAGCCTCCAGGTGGGCCGAGCCCAGCAGGGGAGAGACAGCGGGG
>NW_027979857.1:0-204 GCF_054177405.1 Leptonychotes weddellii
AAAATATTATCACCCAGATTATTCCCCTACTTTTTCACTAGACTGCTCAAAATGATTTTTTTTTAATTTTTTTATTGTAATGTTAATCACCATACATTACATCATTAGTTTTAGATGTAGTGTTCCATGATTCATTGTTTGTGCATAACACCCAGTGCTCCATGCAGAATGTGCCCTCTTTAATACCCATCACCAGGCTAACCC
>NW_027979858.1:0-1083 GCF_054177405.1 Leptonychotes weddellii
TCAGAATGGTTTGATCCCTATCCAGCTGAATTCCTGAGAGGAGACGAAATCCAGGTCTCCTACTCCTCTGCCATTTTGCTCCGCCCCCCCCTGCGTCTTGCCTTTCTATTCCATTATTTTCATTACAAATACAGTGGAAGTAAATCAAAATAAAAACATCCACCATTATTATCTAATATATACTCTGCCTACATTATCTCATTTAATCCTCACAGTAATTTGAGGAAGGATTTAATGTCATTCCCACTTTATAAATAAGAAAACTAAAGCTCAGAGAACTTACTCAAGATCACACAGCCAAGTGAACACCAGAGCAGATAACCATTCCCAGCTCTGTAGATTCCCAAGGTTCTTGTTCTTACCATAGGGCTTGAGTTGCATCTGCCCTTGAAGAATAGTACTCTCTCATGCTTCCTTTTTATTTCTCAGAGTGCCAAACTTATGGGAAGTCCTCAGTACCTACTCATAAATAAATTTAAAAATTGAAAACCTACTTCTGTGACACTAGATTATTGAAATACTATAGGTCAGAAGGGAGAGTCTCTTTTTTAGGTCAATGTTTCGGAGATGGGTGGGTTACAAAAGGCTTATCCAGATCTGCTTGTCATACAAGACCTAGTCCTAACCACTAGTTGTCCCTGCCCTATTTGCTTTTGATAGGCGATGACAGGGAGGCAGCAAGACCTAATGGAAACAACATGACCTTCTTAGAGTTAGGCTGACCTGGGTTTGAAAGCTAGCTCTGAGACACTGTTGTACCTCAGGCAAAAACAACATCACCCCTGAGAGTCAGGGGGTGGGTGGGGAGGATTAAATGCAAATGCAAATAAGAATGGTATCTACCTGGGTGCCTGGGTGGCTCAGGTGGTTAGGCATCCAACTCCTGATTTCTTCTCCAGTCATGATTGGGTCAGGAAATTGAGCCCCTGGTCAGGCTCCATGCTCAGCGTTAGAGGGGTGGGGAGGTGTCTGCCTGGGATTCTTTGTTCCTCTCCCTTTGCCCCTCCCCCCCCATGCTCACTCTCTCAATCTCTCTCTCAAATAAATAAATAAATCTTTAAAAAAAATAAAAAAGGAATGATA
>NW_027979859.1:0-204 GCF_054177405.1 Leptonychotes weddellii
AGTACAATAAATAAATAAATAAATAAATAAATAAATAAATAAATTGAGAAGAAGAAACAAATCTCTTGTGCAGAATTACAAATAATTGATGTGCAAGGAGGTGTAACATAACTCTCCACACCTTAAGTGTGAGTTGCACATAGTGACTTCCTTCCAAAGAGTAACGTATAAAAATGAAGATAAAAGTAACTTTAAAGTAGACAA
>NW_027979860.1:0-204 GCF_054177405.1 Leptonychotes weddellii
GCCATGTTGGAATCTCACTTGGTGGGGGAGGGCCAGAGAAGTCATACTGGATTCTCACTGTGTAGCTTGAGAAATTCACCCAGGAGACTTTCATGTAGTCTCCATCCATGTTGTAAGAACAGCCCAAGTCTCTCATTTTGACTCAGAGGCGTTGAGTTACTTTTTTACAGCTAGTTGCTAGGGTTTGAAGTCTTGGCTTTTGAA
>NW_027979861.1:0-204 GCF_054177405.1 Leptonychotes weddellii
CCAGGCCTGTCCATAATACCCGTCCTTGGTCAGATGACTTGGATCATGTGCAAAATACAGGGTCTGATGTTCCTGAGCCAGATGAAGAGCACTTGAATTTAAGTCGAATTCCAAAAGAAGCTCATCTTCTGAGGGCTGATCCTGTCCCAAACACTCCCCTTAGATGTCCTCAGGGAGGACCCTACTTTCTTACAGCCTCGCAGG
>NW_027979862.1:0-204 GCF_054177405.1 Leptonychotes weddellii
AGGGGGGGAAATTCTAATGTTTCTTGAGTAGTTGCTATGTATCTGAAACTATCTTAGATATTTCTAGGAGTTTTCATTACTTCTTGGGTCAACTTGGTGAAGTCATATTATTTTCTCCATTTTATAGATGAAAAAAGGGAGAGACTTAGACCACATAATAAAAGGCCTAGGATGAATTAAACTGAATAAGTGTGCTGCTTCTAA
>NW_027979863.1:0-204 GCF_054177405.1 Leptonychotes weddellii
AAAGGAAGGAAGGAAGGAAGGAAGGAAGGAAGAAAGAAAGAAAGAAAGAAAAAAAACACAGCCTAAGAAATGATTAAAAAAAAAAATTCAGTGGCTTAGGGGCACCTGGGTGGCTCAGCTGGTTAAGCATCTGCCTTCGGCTCAGGTCATGATTCCAGGGACCTGGGATAGAAACCCCGCTTTGGGCTCCCTGCTCAGCAGGGA
>NW_027979864.1:0-204 GCF_054177405.1 Leptonychotes weddellii
CCTCCCGTGGGTTGGGTCTGGAGACTAACTCCGCCTGGGTTTTCAGACCTGGTACCGGAGTGGCCCTAAGAGTCTGCCTTTCTCCTAGGGACCGTTGAGGGTTACAGTCTCCCCAGGGATGGAGGAGGAGACCATTTATGAAATAACTGATGAGCGTTTCCCTTTGACTCACAGTGCCATTGGGAACCTTGGGGGATTTTCTTA
>NW_027979865.1:0-204 GCF_054177405.1 Leptonychotes weddellii
CTTCTCCCCCTCTCCGATCAGGCACAAGGGACACTTGAGCCCCGAAGGTCAGGGGATAATGGGACCTGGACAGACACGTGACTGAGGCTGAGGAATGAGCAGCAGCTGTCCCTCCCCAGGCTGCTGGGGGGTTGCCCCTGCTCCTGCCTTGGGGGAGGCTGTGGCCCTCGCCTGGCGCGTGCCACACAGCGGCAGCGGATGTTC
>NW_027979866.1:0-204 GCF_054177405.1 Leptonychotes weddellii
AGTTATCTTAAAACTCTCTCAGAAAACAGAAGCAGAGGGAACAACTCCAATTCATTCTATGAGGTCATTATTGCCTTCATACCAAAAGCAGAGAAAGAACTAAAAGAAAGAAAAACTGCAGAATATTTCTTATGCATAGATGCAAAAATCCTTAACAAAATATTAGTAAATCAAATCCAACAATGTATAAAAGGACTTACACAT
>NW_027979867.1:0-204 GCF_054177405.1 Leptonychotes weddellii
GATAAGAGCAGAGCAAAGACCGTTTCCTTCCATGTCTGCTCACCAGCCTCTCCTCCAAGCCCTGCCCCTCACCCCTCTGTAGAGCCTGCCATTCTGACAGTGATGAGACCCTCCCTTCCTTGTGCCCTGTAGCCCCTGCCCACGCCTCATATGGGCCTTTCTGACAGTTTTGACCACCCTACTCTAACGACCAGCATGCGTATC
>NW_027979868.1:0-204 GCF_054177405.1 Leptonychotes weddellii
CAGGAAACAAACTGAGTGTTGTTGGAGTGGGGGGTGGGGTGGGAGGGATGGGGTGACTGGGTGATAGACACTGGGGAGGGTATGTGCTCTGGTAAGCGCTGTGAATTGTGCAAGACTGTTGAATCTCAGATCTGTACCTCTGAAACAAATAATGCAATATATGTTAAGAAAAAAAAAAAGAAGAAGAAGAAGGTAGCGGGAGGG
>NW_027979869.1:0-1083 GCF_054177405.1 Leptonychotes weddellii
CTCGGGCTACACTCTGCATCTGCCCATCCTGGCTCCTACGTCTACACTGGCCTTGAAAACAGAGAGTCTTGCTGGAGGGAGTAAGGTACTCAGTGCAGGTGCACACTCAAGATAGACAGGAGCCCACAGCCTGGTGCACGGGAAACCAGGAAGGCAGGGCTCAAAAAACCTTCCCTGAACCTCACAGTGATTCATGGCGGCCACCCCAACGGAGGCTCAGGCATGACATTTAGCCCCACGCCTACACTCTGGAGGCGGCAGGGACAGCCCTTTGCTGCTTCCCGGGGACGGTCTCTCCCCAGCACTTGCTTGCATCATCACAGAAATCCTGTCCAGGGCCCATGTCTGACAGGAGAACACGGAGTCCGAGAGCCGTTAAGCAATTTCCTAATTTCCTACGATAAGTAAATGCTGGAGTTCTGGGTTCTCTGCTCAGAGTTGACAAGACGCAAAATCCTTGCTGTTACCACTCTGTGCCATCTCCCTCCACATCCGTGCAATTACTGGCTTGGCACCGGAAGGCACATTATGCAGAGAAATGAAAGAACACTGATTTTATCAGCTGATATTATTTAAAACATCAGTATTTGGCATAATTCACGTTTCTTGAAATGATGACCTATTCAAGGATTTGGATTTTTACATTTCTCAGATTTAATGAAGATATAGTTCAGTGGATACAGTATTCTATGAAAGTTCTATTAATATGTATGTGTAATAGGAAAGAAAATGTCTTGTCAAGTGCTCAAGATGTGTATTTGGATATGTGGTTTTTAAAATCCTTTCTAAAGTAGAGAAATAATCTATTCATAGCATTGGGGCCAAAAAAGTTCTGAGAATTATTTTTCTTATCTGCTTCTTTTGGGATTTGAAGAAACTTTATTTTCTTAAAAGTCAAATGGAGAGTATGAAAATAAAATGGTATTCTCATTTCTGGACACTTTTTCCCTTCCCTGTGCATGTAACCTTTCTGAAACAGATGAAGAGCTTTTGTCTCTGGGATTCTAGAAATACAGGGAGATCCAATCACGTTTATTGCTGTGGGGGACATGATGTGCGGCATGCCCCCCGGGCAGATACCAG
>NW_027979870.1:0-204 GCF_054177405.1 Leptonychotes weddellii
CTTTGAGAATCTCGAAGAGACAATGAAAAGCCGCTGCTAGGACACCTGGGTGGCTCAGTTGGTTAAGCGACTGCCTTCGGCTCAGGTCATGATCCTGGAGTCCCGGGATCGAGTCCTGCATCGGGCTCTCTGCTCGGCAGGGAGTCTGCCTCTCCCTCTGACCCTCCCCCCTCTCATGTGCTCTCTCTCTCATTCTCTCTCTCA
>NW_027979871.1:0-204 GCF_054177405.1 Leptonychotes weddellii
AAGCCGAGGTCTAACTTTGTCCCAAGAGAAGGTGCAGCCTCCGCAGGACGGTCCTGTCCTGTCCCAGTCCCATTGCAGACACCTGTCCGGGCTTCCCCCTCATCTGGGCTCCCCAGGAGTGGGACGGAAGCAGGAGAAGGGAGAGGAGCCCCAGCCCTGTCAGCCTCCAGGTGGGCCGAGCCCAGCAGGGGAGAGACAGTGGGG
>NW_027979872.1:0-204 GCF_054177405.1 Leptonychotes weddellii
CGAGACGCGGCTGCTCCGGCGGCGCGCCACGGAGCGGCTGGCGGGCAGGAAGCGCAGCGACAGACCCGCAGCGGTGCCGGGAAGCGAGCGACCAGGCGAGCGAGTGCGGCCGCCGCCTCCCCGCCTCCTTCGCCTGTTCGCTCTCCAGCAGCCTCGAGCGCCCTCTCACAGCAGCCTCAGCCGCCCTGCCGGCGTCCGGACCGC
>NW_027979873.1:0-204 GCF_054177405.1 Leptonychotes weddellii
AGAACAAGAACCATAGGATCCTCTCAATAGATGCAGAAAAAGCATTTGACAAAGTACAGCATCCTTTCTTGATCAAAACTCTTCAGAGTATAGGCATAGAGGGTACATACCTCAATATCATAAAAGCCATCTATGAAAAACCCACAGCGAATATCATTCTCAATGGGGAAAAACTGAGAGCTTTCCCCCTAAGGTCAGGAACAC
>NW_027979874.1:0-204 GCF_054177405.1 Leptonychotes weddellii
CAACATGGGGCTCAAACTCATGACCTGGAGATTAAAAGTCGCATGCTCTGCTGACAGCCAGCCAGACGCCCCATGAAGCAGCATAATCTTTTTTTTTTTTTATTCTTATGTTAATCCCCATACATTACATCATTAGTTTTAGATGAAGTGTTCCATGATTCATTGTTTGTGCATAACACCCAGTGCTCCATGCAGAATGGGCCC
>NW_027979875.1:0-204 GCF_054177405.1 Leptonychotes weddellii
AAAAGAAATCTGCCAGTAGAAGCGCTGACACCTGATTGACCTTTTCATGCAGCAATCAAGGTTAACTGTTACTTGCAAAATCCTCCCCAGAGCTCAAGTGATAGGTTTCAAGGCCAGCGGTGTGCTCGGGCTCCAGGCTTGCCCGGACAGGATTGCTGTCGCTGTCCGGCTTTGCATCGGCTAGGAGGGCACGGAGGAAACTTC
>NW_027979876.1:0-204 GCF_054177405.1 Leptonychotes weddellii
TAGACCACACAAGGTATGTTTTATAAAATGATTAAAATAATACAATATTCATGATTATAGTACTAGAAATAATTCAGATGAGCTTTAATTCCTCATTTTCCATTTCTTAATTTTTCCATGTTAACGAAGACCTAACTTACATTTTATATGTATCAGGAATTCAGAGGTACTGATTTTCTTGTATTTATAAACTGCTGTGAATAA
>NW_027979877.1:0-204 GCF_054177405.1 Leptonychotes weddellii
GTGAGAGAGGACTTCATGATCAGCTTTCCTCTATGTATCTGCCCTGATTTTTTTTAACCCCTTTAGAGTGTTTACCACAAAACGAAATGATCTTATTTCTTGCTGATGTCACCTGTCTTTCCTCTCTAGAAGGTATGCTTTTTTTATTTTATTATTTTTTTAAAGATTTTATTTATTTATTTGACAGAGAGAGACACAGTGAGA
>NW_027979878.1:0-204 GCF_054177405.1 Leptonychotes weddellii
GTTCGTCTACCCCTCCGATTTCCCCCGCTTCATTCTTCCCCTCCCGCTACCTTCTTCTTCTTCTTTTTTTTTTCTTAACATATATTGCATTATTTGTTTCAGAGGTACAGATCTGAGATTCAACAGTCTTGCACAATTCACAGCGCTTACCAGAGCACATACCCTCCCCAGTGTCTATCACCCAGTCACCCCATCCCTCACGTA
>NW_027979879.1:0-204 GCF_054177405.1 Leptonychotes weddellii
AAAACGATGGCATGATCTCATAAATCTGAGGAGAACCTGGGAGAAGCTTCTGTTAGCAGCTCATGCCCTTGTTGCCACTGAAAACCCAGCTGAAGTCAGTGCCATATCCCCGGGGAATACTGACCAGCGAGCTGAAGTTTGCCGCAGCTGCTGGAGCCGCTCGGCTCCTGGAACCTTCCCTAAGCCACCACTTCCGGTGGTTCC
>NW_027979880.1:0-1083 GCF_054177405.1 Leptonychotes weddellii
CTCGGGCTACACTCTGCATCTGCCCATCCTGGCTCCTACGTCTACACTGGCCTTGAAAACAGAGAGTCTTGCTGGAGGGAGTAAGGTACTCAGTGCAGGTGCACACTCAAGATAGACAAGAGCCCACAGCCTGGTGCACGGGAAACCAGGAAGGCAGGGCTCAAAAAACCTTCCCTGAACCTCACAGTGATTCATGGCGGCCACCCCAACGGAGGCTCAGGCATGACATTTAGCCCCACGCCTACACTCTGGAGGCGGCAGGGACAGCCCTTTGCTGCTTCCCGGGGACGGTCTCTCCCCAGCACTTGCTTGCATCATCACAGAAATCCTGTCCAGGGCCCATGTCTGACAGGAGAACACGGAGTCCGAGAGCCGTTAAGCAATTTCCTAATTTCCTACGACAAGTAAATGCTGGAGTTCTGGGTTCTCTGCTCAGAGTTGACAAGACGCAAAATCCTTGCTGTTACCACTCTGTGCCATCTCCCTCCACATCCGTGCAATTACTGGCTTGGCACCGGAAGGCACATTATGCAGAGAAATGAAAGAACACTGATTTTATCAGCTGATATTATTTAAAACATCAGTATTTGGCATAATTCACGTTTCTTGAAATGATGACCTATTCAAGGATTTGGATTTTTACATTTCTCAGATTTAATGAAGATATAGTTCAGTGGATACAGTATTCTATGAAAGTTCTATTAATATGTATGTGTAATAGGAAAGAAAATGTCTTGTCAAGTGCTCAAGATGTGTATTTGGATATGTGGTTTTTAAAATCCTTTCTAAAGTAGAGAAATAATCTATTCATAGCATTGGGGCCAAAAAAGTTCTGAGAATTATTTTTCTTATCTGCTTCTTTTGGGATTTGAAGAAACTTTATTTTCTTAAAAGTCAAATGGAGAGTATGAAAATAATATGGTATTCTCATTTCTGGACACTTTTTCCCTTCCCTGTGCATGTAACCTTTCTGAAACAGATGAAGAGCTTTTGTCTCTGGGATTCTAGAAATACAGGGAGATCCAATCACGTTTATTGCTGTGGGGGACATGATGTGCGGCATGCCCCCCGGGCAGATACCAG
>NW_027979881.1:0-204 GCF_054177405.1 Leptonychotes weddellii
AACATTCCCAATCCCTTTATGAAACATATATATATGTATAATCATAGTCATTTTTTTAAAGATTTTTTTTCTTTATAACAACTTTCTTTTTTTTTCTTTTTTTTTTTATTCTTATGTTAATCCCCATACATTACATCATTAGTTTTAGATGAAGTGTTCCATGATTCATTGTTTGTGCATAACACCCAGTGCTCCATGCCGAAT
>NW_027979882.1:0-204 GCF_054177405.1 Leptonychotes weddellii
CACAGGGCTGTGAATTAAAGGAGGATGTCGGACTCTAGACGCCTTCACATGCTCACTTCTTTTTTTTTTTTTTTTTTAAAGATTTTATTTATTTATTTGCGAGAGAGAGAATGAGAGACAGAGAGCATGAGAGGGAGGAGGGTCAGAGGGAGAAGCAGACTCCCTGCTGAGCAGGGAGCCCGATGCGGGACTCGATCCCGGGAC
>NW_027979883.1:0-204 GCF_054177405.1 Leptonychotes weddellii
CCCCGAGGGTCCTGAGACCACACTGTCCCACGAGGGTTCCACCCCCCGCTTAGCCACTGGAGCGACATCCCTCAGCGGAGCCGACTTCTAAAAGTTCTGATTTTGTGCTCTGCTGCTCTATCACTTGCCAGAAGTGACCGACGGAGGCCCCCTCCCCCGCCGTCTATCCTCCCGAATGTCGCCTCGGATTCACTTCTCTGCACG
>NW_027979884.1:0-204 GCF_054177405.1 Leptonychotes weddellii
CATCTCCCGCCGGCTCCCTCCTACCCTGGCCAGGAGCCGGGCCACAGGGCGGCCAGGCAGCCTCAGAAGAGCCGCTTCTCCAGCGAGCGCCCGAGGAGCACCAGCCGCCTCTGCGGGGACAGCCTCCCACGGGGACTCGGGCCCCCAGGCCTGGTCGCTGCCCTGCCGAAGAACCTCGGGCCTCGGCTGGGGGCCTGGACTCGG
>NW_027979885.1:0-204 GCF_054177405.1 Leptonychotes weddellii
AGCCGGGTGGTGGGTTTTGAGGAGGGCACATTCTGCATGGAGCACTGGGTGTTATGCACAAACAATGAATCTTGGAACACTTCATCTAAAACTAATGATGTAATGTATGGGGATTAACATAACAATAAAAAAGAATAAATTAAAAAAAAAAAAGCAGGGGGGCTATTGACTTCTCCATTCCGGCTAGGATCAATCCTACATTTC
>NW_027979886.1:0-204 GCF_054177405.1 Leptonychotes weddellii
AGTTATCTTAAAACTCTCTCAGAAAACAGAAGCAGAGGGAACAACTCCAATTCATTCTATGAGGTCATTATTGCCTTCATACCAAAAGCAGAGAAAGAACTAAAAGAAAGAAAAACTGCAGAATATTTCTTATGCATAGATGCAAAAATCCTTAACAAAATATTAGTAAATCAAATCCAACAATGTATAAAAGGACTTATACAT
>NW_027979887.1:0-204 GCF_054177405.1 Leptonychotes weddellii
AGGGGGGGAAATTCTAATGTTTCTTGAGTAGTTGCTATGTATCTGAAACTATCTTAGATATTTCTAGGAGTTTTCATTACTTCTTGGGTCAACTTGGTGAAGTCATATTATTTTCTCCATTTTATAGATGAAAAAAGGGAGAGACTTAGACCACATAATAAAAGGCCTAGGATGAATTAAACTGAATAAGTGTGCTGCTCCTAA
>NW_027979888.1:0-204 GCF_054177405.1 Leptonychotes weddellii
AGTACAATAAATAAATAAATAAATAAATAAATAAATAAATAAATTGAGAAGAAGAAACAAATCTCTTGTGCAGAATTACAAATAATTGATGTGCAAGGAGGTGTAACATAACTCTCCACACCTTAAGTGTGAGTTGCACATAGTGACTTCCTTCCAAAGAGTAACGTATAAAAATGAAGATAAAAGTAACTTTAAAGTAACATG
>NW_027979889.1:0-204 GCF_054177405.1 Leptonychotes weddellii
CTTGGTGTTATCTTTTTTTTTTAGACTAGTACAGGATTCACGTCAAAGAGAAAGACGCTCACTCTGGTGGCCTGTGATATGGAGGGGGAGAGACCCGCGGCTCATGCTCCGCCTTAGTTCAAGAGGCCTAAGTGGGACAGTGAGGGGTCAGGCAGATCACAGGTGCTGACCACAGGGTGGAGCACATGGCCGGCTCCAGCGCCA
>NW_027979890.1:0-204 GCF_054177405.1 Leptonychotes weddellii
ATACGTGATCATTGAGAAACACAGAGAACAGTAGAGGTACAGGGGTACCAAGAAGAAGATGTCTCTAAGACACAGGAGACACAATGTTTTACCTTTTGATTGTATTCATAAAAATTGTTGAAAGACAGAGAGATACATTTATAATAATAATGGGCTCTGGTCATCAAATTACAAAGCAAGGAAATGCGACCATCTTTTATCCAT
>NW_027979891.1:0-1083 GCF_054177405.1 Leptonychotes weddellii
GTAGGTGTTCAAGACCATAAATTTCTCTCTCTCTCTTTTTTTCTTCCCATTCCCCAGAGATATCCAGTGCTAACAATTTGATATATTTACTTTTATTTTTTTTATTTTATTTTTTTTAAAGATTTTATTTATTTATTTGAGACAGAGAGCATGAGAGACAGAGAGCATGAGAGGGAGGAGGGTCAGAGGGAGAAGCAGACTCCCCGCGGAGCAGGGAGCCCGATGCGGGATTCGATCCCAGGACTCCAGGATCATGACCTGAGCCGAAGGCAGTCGCTCAACCGACTGAGCCACCCAGGCGCCCTATTTACTTTTATTTTTACACAAATAGGATCCTACCATATATGCCATTCTGCAACCTACTTTTTTTTTTTTTTTAAGAATTCAAAGCATGGTCTCAAAGAGATATTCGAACTTTATTTATTTATTTGTAAGTAGGCTCCACGCCCAAAGTGGGGCTCAAACTCATGATCCTGAGATCAAGAGTTGTTCACTCTACTGACTGAGCCATCCAGGCACCCCTACTTTGTTCTTCTTTGAGATGTATTTTATTTTTCTTTATTATTTTTTAATAGGGAATTTGGATTTTTTTTTTAAGATTTTATTTATTTATTTGACAGAGAGAGAAACAGCGAGAGAAGGAACGCAAGCAGTGGGAGTGGGAGAGGGAGTGCAGGCTTCCCGTGGAGCAGGGAGCCTGATGTGGGGCTCGATCCCAGGACCTGGAATCATGACCTGAGCTGAAGGCAGACGCTTAACGACTGAGCCACCCAGGCGCCCCAAGATGTATCTTAAATGTCCTCTTGGAGGAAGCTGGATAAAGGGTACATGGGATTTATTGTACTTATTCTGCTATTTTTGCACCTTCTCATGAGTCCATAAATATTTCAGAATAAAATGGTTTTTAAAAAGCAATAAACTGGGGGGCCTGGATGGCTCAGATGGTTAAGCCTCTGCCTTCGGCTCAGGTTGTGATCCCAGGGTCCTGGGATCAAGTCCCACATCCGGCTCCCTGCTCAGAGGAGAGCCTGCTTCTCCCTCTGCCTCTTCACCTCCCCCTGCTCATGCTCTCTCTCTCTCTCT
>NW_027979892.1:0-204 GCF_054177405.1 Leptonychotes weddellii
AGAGACGATGGACTCTGAAAAACAAACTGAGGGTTCTAGAGGGGAGGGGGTGGGAGGATGGGTTAGCCTGGTGGTGGGTATTGAGGAGGGCACATTCTGCATGGAGCACTGGGTGTTATGCACAAACAATGAATCATGGAACACTTCATCTAAAACTAATGATGTAATGTATGGGGATTAACATAAGAATAAAAAAAATTAAAA
>NW_027979893.1:0-204 GCF_054177405.1 Leptonychotes weddellii
CACAGCCCTGAGATCATGACCTGAGCCGAAATCAAGAGTCAGACCATAAACTGATTGAGACACCCAGGCACCCCCAAATTTTTATTTAAATTCTAGTTACCTCCAATGACTTTTGTTCAAAGTGGCCCTTCCCAGCTTCCTTCTTTTGTTTATAATATTCCTTTCCTTTGATTTCTTATGTGAATATATTGGGGTCTGGGAGTG
>NW_027979894.1:0-204 GCF_054177405.1 Leptonychotes weddellii
CTTCTCCCCCTCTCCGATCAGGCACAAGGGACACTTGAGCCCCGAAGGTCAGGGGATAATGGGACCTGGACAGACACGTGACTGAGGCTGAGGAATGAGCAGCAGCTGTCCCTCCCCAGGCTGCTGGGGGGTTGCCCCTGCTCCTGCCTTGGGGGAGGCTGTGGCCCTCGCCTGGCGCGTGCCACACAGCGGCAGCGGACGTTC
>NW_027979895.1:0-204 GCF_054177405.1 Leptonychotes weddellii
GGGCACCTGGGTGGCTCAGTTGGTTAAGCGACTGCCTTCGGCTCAGGTCATGATCCTGGAGTCCCGGGATCGAGTCCCGCATCAGGCTCCCTGCTCGGCAGGGAGTCTGCTTCTCCCTCTGACCCTCCTCCCTCTCATGCTCTCTGTCTCTCATTCTCTCTGTCTCAAATAAATAAATAAAATCTTTAAAAAAAAAAAAAAAGA
>NW_027979896.1:0-204 GCF_054177405.1 Leptonychotes weddellii
GCCATGTTGGAATCTCACTTGGTGGGGGAGGGCCAGAGAAGTCATACTGGATTCTCACTGTGTAGCTTGAGAAATTCACCCAGGAGACTTTCATGTAGTCTCCATCCATGTTGTAAGAACAGCCCAAGTCTCTCATTTTGACTCAGAGGCGTTGAGTTACTTTTTTACAGCTAGTTGCTAGGGTTTGAAGTCTTGGCTTCTGAA
>NW_027979897.1:0-204 GCF_054177405.1 Leptonychotes weddellii
AAACCATAAAACTCCTAAAAGAAAACAGGAGAAAATCTTCGTGACCTTGGATTTGGCAATGGATTCTTAGATACACACCAAAAGCACATGCAATAAAAGAAAATTTGGAGTGTAGCCAGCCATCCTGTATGACTGCACAAAAGAGCCACATCTGCTCTCCTACCTATGGAAGCTCCTGGAACCTAAGGGGTGAACCTACCCTAA
>NW_027979898.1:0-204 GCF_054177405.1 Leptonychotes weddellii
GGGCGCCTGGGTGGCTCAGATGGTTAAGCGTCTGCCTTCGGCTCAGGTCATGATCCCAGGGTCCTGGGATCGAGCCCCGCATTGAGCTCCCTGCTCAGCGGGAAGCCTGCTTCTCCCTCTCCCACTCCCCCTGCTTGTGTTCCCTCTCTGGCTGTGTTTCTCTCTGTCAAATAAATAAATAAAATCTTTAAAAAAAAAAAAAAA
>NW_027979899.1:0-204 GCF_054177405.1 Leptonychotes weddellii
CAAGGTTTCATTTTTTATGAGTAGTATTTACTAAATAATATTTCATTGTGTATATATACCATATCTTCTTTATCCATTCATCTATCAGTGGGTATTTGGGCTGCTACCATATCTTGGCTATTGTAAATAATGCTGCTATAAACATAGGGGTGCATATATCTTTTTGAATTAGCTTTTTCACATTCTTTGGGTAAATACCTAATA
>NW_027979900.1:0-204 GCF_054177405.1 Leptonychotes weddellii
CAAAATTAGAAGGAAAGGGAGAGGACAATATTGACTGTGACCAGCAACATGTGGCCTGGCCAGACTCAGCGGTGTGGGTGAGCACGGTGTGTAACAGCTGCACAGGAGAGGTGGAGAGGCGGAAATTATATCGGAGAGGACATTATGCAGACATCCTATTTTTCACTGTCCACATTCTGGTAGGAATCACTTTCTACACGGATG
>NW_027979901.1:0-204 GCF_054177405.1 Leptonychotes weddellii
GTGAGAGAGGACTTCATGATCAGCTTTCCTCTATGTATCTGCCCTGATTTTTTTTAACCCCTTTAGAGTGTTTACCACAAAACGAAATGATCTTATTTCTTGCTGATGTCACCTGTCTTTCCTCTCTAGAAGGTATGCTTTTTTTATTTTATTATTTTTTTAAAGATTTTATTTATTTATTTGACAGAGAGAGACACAGCGAGA
>NW_027979902.1:0-1082 GCF_054177405.1 Leptonychotes weddellii
TCTGTCTATCCCTATACTCTGAAGAGTTTTAATCAGGAAAGACTGCTGTATTTTGTCAAATGCTTTTTCTGCATCAATTGAGAGGACCATGTTGTTATCTCTCCTCTTATTAATGTGGTCTGTCACATTGATTGATTTGCTAATGTTGAACCACGCTTGCATCCTGGGGATAAATCCCACTTGGTTGTGGTGGATGATCCTTTTAATGTATTGCTGGATCCTATTAGCTAGGATTTTGTTGAGGATTTGGAATCCATGTTCATGAGGGATATTGGATTGAAATTCTCCTTTTTGATTGGGTCTTTGCCTGGTTTGGTGATTAAGGTAATGCTGTCCTTATGGAATGAGTCTGGAAGCTTTCCTTCTGTTTTTATGTTTTTAAACAGCTTCAGGAGAGTAAGTATTATTTCTCTGAATGTTTGGTAGAATTCCCCAGGGAATCCATCAGGCCCTGGACTCTTGTTTTTTGGGACGTTTTTGATCACTGCTCTAATCTTGTTACTGGTTATTGGCCTATTCAGGTTGTCAATTTCTCCTGTTTCAGCCTTGGCAGCTTATAGGTTGCCAGGAAGGCCTCCATTTCATGTAGATTGCTCAGTTTATTGGCATATAGTTTTTGATAATAATTTCTAATTATTGTTTCTATTTCCTTGGTGTTAGTCGTCATCTTTCCCCTTTCCTTCATAATTTTATTAATTTGGGTCCTTTCTCTTTTCTTTTGGGTAAGTCTGGCCAGTGGTTTATCGATCTTATTAATTCTTTCAAAGAACCAGGTTCTAGTTTTGTTGATCTGATCTACTGTGTTTCTGGTTTTTAATTCATTGATATCTGCTCTAATCTTAATTATTTCTCTTCTAATGTGTAGCTTAGGCATCGTTCATTGCTTTTTCTCTAGTTCTTTAAGGTGTAGAGTTAGCTGGTGAATTCGGGATTTTTCTATTTTTTTGAGTGAGGCTTGGATGGCTATGTATTTCTTCCCTAGGACCACCTTTGCAGTATCCCATAGGTTTTGGACCAATGTGCTTTCATTCTCATTGGTTTCCATGCAGGGTTTAAATTCTTTGTCAATTTCCTGATTGACC
>NW_027979903.1:0-204 GCF_054177405.1 Leptonychotes weddellii
CTCTCATGGTTCGTCCACCCCTCCGATTTCCCCCGCTTCATTCCTCCCCTCCCGCTACCTTCTTCTTCTTCTTTTTTTTTCTTAACATATCTTGCATTATTTGTCTCAGAGGTACAGATCTGAGACTCAACAGTCCTGCACAATTCACAGCGCTTAACAGAGCACGTACCCTCCCCAGTGTCTATCACCCAGTCACCCCATCCC
>NW_027979904.1:0-204 GCF_054177405.1 Leptonychotes weddellii
CACAATGGAATATTATGCAGCCATCAAAAGGAATGAAATCTTGCCATTTTCAACGACCTGGATGGAACTGGAAGGTGTTATGCTGAGCGAAATAAGTCAATCAGAGAAAGACATGTATCATATGACCTCACTGATATGAGGAATTCTTAATCTCAGGAAACAAACTGAGGGTTGCTGGAGTGGTGGGGGGTGGGAGGGATGGGG
>NW_027979905.1:0-204 GCF_054177405.1 Leptonychotes weddellii
CAGGAGCACCAGGCAGTGATCCAGGAGATGCTATGAGTGAAGAAGACATGCTTCAGGCAGCTGTGACCATGTCTTTAGAAACTGTTAGAAATAATTTCAAAACAGATGGGAAAAAATAATACCTTTTACAAATCATTTAGATATTCATACTTTCCAACATTATTATTCTGTGTGGTTACAGCATAGAGGGTCCATTTTAGTAAC
>NW_027979906.1:0-204 GCF_054177405.1 Leptonychotes weddellii
GGCCGGATCGGCTCATACACCTGGATGGGCCTCAGTGACCCTGAAGGAGTCTGGAAATGGGTGGACGGGCCGGACTACGAGACCAACTTCAAGTGAGTGCGCCCTGGCTTTCTGTGCCCTTCTGCGGCCTTGCACTCTTGCTCCTCCAGGCTCTGGCCCTCAGCCCCTGGTTCCCGGACCCCCGGGGTGCCCTCTGAGCGTCCC
>NW_027979907.1:0-204 GCF_054177405.1 Leptonychotes weddellii
AGAGGAGATGAAAGCTGTGAGCTCCTCATTTGTCTTCCAGCTATTTGAGCTAGCCAGTTTCATGACAGCATTAAGTTTAATAGTGAGGGTGTGGTTTGTTTTCAGTATATTCAGGTTTTAAATAAGGCCACAGGCACTTAACAAACCATGATTAGCCTGTCTGACAGGTTGACTAAATGATTTCCCAGAGGATTGGTATGGTTG
>NW_027979908.1:0-204 GCF_054177405.1 Leptonychotes weddellii
AATTCAATTTTTTTTTAAAGATTTTATTTATTTATTTGACAGAGAGAGAGATAGCGAGAGCAGGAACACAAGCAGGGGGAGTGGGAGAGGGAGAAGCAGGCTTCCCGCCGAGCAGGGAGCCCGATGTGGGACTCGATCCCAGGACCCTGGGATCATGACCTGAGCCGAAGGCAGACGCTTAACGACTGAGCCACCCAGGCGCCC
>NW_027979909.1:0-204 GCF_054177405.1 Leptonychotes weddellii
TAGTGAGGATGGAGTTGTAGGGCTCAACTACAGCTGTGGAAACCTGGGGGGCTGGGTAAATGGAGAACTCCAGCTTGGACTTCTTGCCATAATCGACAGAGAGACGTTCCATCAGCAGGGAGGTGAACCCGGAACCAGTTCCCCCTCCAAAGCTGTGGAAAACCAAGAAGCCCTGAAGACCTGTGCACTGGTCAGCCTGTTAGA
>NW_027979910.1:0-204 GCF_054177405.1 Leptonychotes weddellii
GAGCACTATTGTTGACTCCCAATACTCTTGGATTCTTTTGTTATTTTTTTTTTCTGCAATGCATCTTCATATAATTCTGCCAGGAAGGATTTGTGTATGATAAACTTTGAATCCTTGAATGACTTAAACAGTTTTTTTTTTTTTTTTATTCTTATGTTAATCCCCATACATTACATCATTAGTTCTAGATGAAGTGTTCCATGA
>NW_027979911.1:0-204 GCF_054177405.1 Leptonychotes weddellii
AAGAATTGGATGCTTAGCCGATGGAGCCACCCAGGAGTCCCCAAATACTACATTTCACAGAGGTGAGGGCCACCTTTGGTTTTTATGCACTGAGGGGTCCTCCTTCCACTTAGCATTTCGGTTTCAGTTCAACGAATGCGGCATCCCCAGTGTGCAGTGCCAGGCTCAGCGCAAGGGCTGGAGAAGTGCAGCCTGCGGCTTCCG
>NW_027979912.1:0-204 GCF_054177405.1 Leptonychotes weddellii
CCAGCTACATTCAGAGGCTCTTAACGTTTTATATTCACTCAAGTTTCCCGATATCTATGAAAGAAGGTTCCACACACTGTCACGATTCCAAACTTCAGTCCTGTAATGTTGCTGTTAGTTATATAGCGTTGACCAGATGCAGATTTACGATTGGCGAACCCATGCATTTACAGCCGTTTTCCTTTTGTTTTCTTTTGTTCTTCA
>NW_027979913.1:0-1082 GCF_054177405.1 Leptonychotes weddellii
GCTGCTGGCGGTAGCGGCCCCTAGCGGCTCCTGGCGGCACTGCTCCCTCCGGGCGCGCGGTCCAGCCATCCAGGGCGAGAGGCAAAAGACTGCTAGCGAGGGTGCCTGGGTGGCTCAGTTGGTTAAGCGACTGCCTTCGGCTCAGGTCATGATCTTGGAGTCCCGGGATCGAGTCCCGCATCGGGCTCCCTGCTCGGCAGGGAGTCTGCTTCTCCCTCTGACCCTCCTCCCTCTCATGCTCTCTGTCTGTCATTCTCTCTCTCGCAAATAAATAAATAAAATCTTTAAAAAAAAAAAAAAAGGCTGCTAGCGTCGGAACCTCGTTTCTCTGGTCTTTCCCTAAATACTAATCATTGGCACAAAAAGGAACTTGTTTTGATTTATTCTCTGAACGTTCTTTTTTATTTTATTTTTTTTTAAAGATTTTATTTATTTATTTGACAGACAGAGACACAGCGAGAGAGGGAACACAAGCAGGGGGAGTGGGAGAGGGAGAAGCAGGCTTCCCGCTGAGCAGGGAGCCCGACGCGGGGCTCGATGCCAGGACCCTGGGATCATGACCTGAGTCGAAGGCAGACGCTTAACGGCTGAGCCACCCAGGCGCCCCTGAACGTTCTTTTTTAAAAAAATTTATTTATTTGACACAGAGAGACACAGCGAGAGAGGGAACACAAGCAGGGGGATGACCTGAGCCACCCAGGCGCCCCTGAATGTTCGGACATACATTTGTTTAGAAGTTTTGACGCTGCTATTATTCCATAGGTATTAAAATTATGTAAGGGTCGCCTGGCTGGCTCAGTCAGAAGGCCCTGCGACTCTCGGATCTCCGGGTAATGAGTTCAAGCCCCATGGTGGGAGTAATGATTACTAAAAAAACATAAATAGGGCGCCTGGGTGGCTCAGTTGGTTAAGCGACTGCCTTCGGCTCAGGTCATGATCCTGGAGTCCCGGGATCGAGTCCCGCATCGGGCTCCCTGCTCAGCAGGGAGTCTGCTTCTCCCTCTGACCCTCCCCCCTCTCATGCTCTCTCTCTCTATCTCATTCTCTCTCTCAAATAAATAAATAAAATCTTTAAAAAAAAA
>NW_027979914.1:0-204 GCF_054177405.1 Leptonychotes weddellii
GCTCCGAGCTGCCTGCTCCCTTTTATAAGGACCTGGGATTACATTGAACCCACCTGGATAATCTAGGCTAATCTCCCCATCAGAAGATGCTTAACTTAATCAGACCTGCAAGCCTCCTTTTACCAGGCAGAGTATTCACAGATTCCGGGATTGGGGTGTGGAGGTCTTTGGGGGTCATTGTTAAGACGACCACGATTCCCGCCC
>NW_027979915.1:0-204 GCF_054177405.1 Leptonychotes weddellii
CGCCTGGGTGGCTCAGTTGGTTAAGCGACTGCCTTCGGCTCAGGTCATGATCCTGGAGTCCCGGGATCGAGTCCCACATCGGGCTCCCTGCTCGGCGGGGAGTCTGCTTCTCCCTCTGACCCTCCCCCTCTCATGTGCTCTCTGTCTCTCTCATTCTCTCTGTCTCAAATAAATAAATAAAATCTTTAAAAAAAAAAAAAAAAA
>NW_027979916.1:0-204 GCF_054177405.1 Leptonychotes weddellii
ATACTGGGCGCCTGGGTGGCTCAGTTGGTTAAGCGACTGCCTTCGGCTCAGGTCATGATCCTGGAGTCCCGGGATCGAGTCCCGCATCGGGCTCCCTGCTCGGCAGGGAGTCTGCTTCTCCCTCTGACCCTCCTCCCTCTCATGCTCTCTGTATCTCATTCTCTCTGTCTCAAATAAATAAATAAAATCTTTAAAAAAATAAAA
>NW_027979917.1:0-204 GCF_054177405.1 Leptonychotes weddellii
ACCTACAGTGAGGCAACACAAGCTTTCCACAGATAAAGGCTCAGCTGAACTTGAATTCACAATCCTGAATCACAGAGCAATGAAACAATCTACCAAGTGTGAGAGTCAGTATGAAACATCATAGGATTAGGCCCTCCAGAATTTCAGACAATGAAAATGTAGAAATACAGTATCAGTATATTTAACCTGAACAAATAATATGAG
>NW_027979918.1:0-204 GCF_054177405.1 Leptonychotes weddellii
CTTCTTCTTCTTTTTTTTTTCTTAACATATATTGCATTATTTGTTTCAGAGGTACAGATCTGAGATTCAACAGTCTTGCACAATTCACAGCGCTTACCAGAGCACATACCCTCCCCAGTGTCTATCACCCAGTCACCCCATCCCTCCCACCCCACCCCCCACTCCAACAACACTCAGTTTGTTTCCTGCAATTAAGAATTCCTC
>NW_027979919.1:0-204 GCF_054177405.1 Leptonychotes weddellii
GAATCTCCAAAGTCTAAATTGAGGATGTTTCTTTTGAAAACATTTGTTTAACTGGAAAAAAGGCACTGCTTGAGGACACTTAGCCCATTCTTGGGTACAGATTTGAGGACTGTCAGGTTCAGCTTTCCCTACTTTGTGTGAATTCAAATCTTTTTGTCCCATATCTGTTTACCACTCACTAGTTAGGTTTTACTTCTTTATAAA
>NW_027979920.1:0-204 GCF_054177405.1 Leptonychotes weddellii
GCCCCTGTGAACGTGTTTTAATGTTTGCAATTATTCATTCTTCCCCTGTAGATGGAATGTATGAGAAATCCATGTTCATTGTTATAACCCACTGACATGTTGTAGTTGTTAATGCAGAAAAATCTGACTCATACAGAAATATATTTATTCTATACGGTATTCAAAAATGTATTTTATTCATCTTAATGGCCAAATAGTATTTCA
>NW_027979921.1:0-204 GCF_054177405.1 Leptonychotes weddellii
CCCACGATGCAACACAGTTCAGTATAGACTCTACATCACCCAGTAGGCTTCTGGGACCTGATCCCATATTAATTGCTCTTATCACACAATTGTTCTTATTAGTCACATAATGATAAAGTGGGCGGGAGAAAACTTTTGCAAGTGTTGGGAATATTCAAGGCACAGATGGTGGTGATGGTTTCACGGGGATAGACTTGCCGCCCA
>NW_027979922.1:0-204 GCF_054177405.1 Leptonychotes weddellii
GGGGCGCCTGGGTGGCTCAGTCGTTAAGCGTCTGCCTTCGGCTCAGGTCATGATCCCGGGGTCCTGGGATCGAGTCCCACATCGGGCTCCCTGCTCGGCGGGAAGCCTGCTTCTCCCTCTCCCACTCCCCCTGCTTGTGTTCCTGCTCTCGCTGTCTTTCTCTCTGTCAAATAAATAAATAAAATCTTTAAAAAAAAAAAAAAA
>NW_027979923.1:0-204 GCF_054177405.1 Leptonychotes weddellii
GGAACGGCGCGGCCTGGACGACAGCATACCTGTTTACAACACGGTTTACCAAATATCTGAAGCCCACTGTGGAGACCTACTGCTCAGAAAAAAAGGTTCCTTTCGAAATATTACCGCTCGTCGACATCGTACCTGGTCACCCAAGAGCTCTGAAGACGTCCGGCGAGATTAGTGTTGTTTTCATGCCTGCTAATGCAACGTCCA
>NW_027979924.1:0-1082 GCF_054177405.1 Leptonychotes weddellii
AAATTAAGGAGTCGATCCCATTTACAATTGCACCCAAAACCATAAGATACCTAGGAATAAATCTAACCAAAGAGGCAAAGGATCTGTACTCAGAAAACTATAAAATACTCATGAAAGAAATTGAGGAAGACACAAAGAAATGGAAAAACGTTCCATGCTCATGGATTGGAAGAACAAATATTGTGAAGATGTCAATGCTGCCTAGAGCAATCTACACATTCAATGCAATCCTCATCAAATTACCATCCATTTTTTCAAAGAAATGGAACAAATAATCCTAAAATTTGTGTGGAACCAGAGAAGACCCCGCATAGCCAGAGGAATGTTGAAAAAGAAAAGCAAAGCTGGCGGCATCACAATGGTCCACAATGTAACTGGACCATTTCCCTACACCACACACAAAAATAGACTCCAAATGGTTGAAAGACCTCAATGTGAGACAGGCGTCCATCAAAATCCTAAAGGAGAACACAGGCAGCACACCGGAATTGTGTGTGTGTGTCTATCACAGTTCTTTGTATTAGAGCTGTAATAGACAGCTCTATTACAAACCTGTCATCATCAAGACAGTATGGTGCTGGCACAAAAACAGACACATGGATCAATGGAACAGAATAGAGAGCCCAGAAATGGACCCTCAACTCTATGGTCAACTCATCTTTGACAAAGCAGGAAAGAATGTCCAGTGGAACAAAGACAGTCTCTTCAACAAATGGTGTTGGGAAAATTGGATAGCCACATGCAGAAGAATGAAACTGGACCATTTCTCTACACCACACACAAAAATAGACTCCAAATGGTTGAAAGACCTCAATGTGAGACAGGAGTCCATCAAAATCCTAAAGGAGAACACAGGCAGCAACCTCTTCGACCTCAGCCGCAACAACTTCTTCCTAGAAACATCGCCAAAGGCAAGGGAAGCAAGGGCAAAAATGAACTATTGGGACTTCATCAAGATAAAAAGCTTTTGCAAAGCAAAGGAAACAGTCAACAAAACCAAAAGACAACTGACAGAATGGGAGAAGATATTTGCAAATGACATATCAGATAAAGGGCTAGTATCCAAAATCTATAAAGAACTC
>NW_027979925.1:0-204 GCF_054177405.1 Leptonychotes weddellii
CAGCTGCCCAGAACCAGGAAGCGAGTCTTCTCCTGCCACGGCTCAGGCGCCCCCTACAGGCAGAACTCGGTCACACAAGCCGCAGGAAAACCCCTTTCTAGGAACCAGAATTTTTTTACTCCTAGGTGAAAGGGTTGAGTTTGAAGCTGAGAGTGGATAAATCAAAAACGGGCCCCGTGTTTTAACAGAAACGCAGGAGGATTC
>NW_027979926.1:0-204 GCF_054177405.1 Leptonychotes weddellii
GGGTGAGCCTGGTAATGGGTATTGAGGAGGGCACATTCTGCATGGAGCACTGGGTGTTATGCACAAACAATGAATCATGGAACACTACATCTAAAACTAATGATGTAATGTATGGGGATTAACATAAGAATAAAAAAAAATACATTCCAATAATGAAGCTCAGGGCTCAGTTTAAAACAAACATATCTAGGATTCTTCCAATCA
>NW_027979927.1:0-204 GCF_054177405.1 Leptonychotes weddellii
AACACCCTGCTTGTCTGCCCCCAGGGGGTCCTTGGATTTCGGCTTCCCATACATGAAGAGGATTGTTCCATAGACGATGACCAAGACTGTGAAGTGGGCAGAACAAGTGGAGAAGGCCTTTTCCTCCCCTCAGCTGAGGGGATCTTCAGGATGGTAGCAATGATGAACGCATAGGAGACGAAAATGAACAGAACTGGAATGCCC
>NW_027979928.1:0-204 GCF_054177405.1 Leptonychotes weddellii
AGTTAAAAAAAAAAGTATGGCTCCTAAAATGGTCAAAGAAACATAAAATTAGCTCTTTGAGGAAGACTCGGTCGCAGCTACAGCGGAGGTTTGGACGCCCTGCTCCTGACTCACCGCTGCTCGCTCTCACCGAGGAACAAGTCGGTCAGGAAGCCGCGCCGCAGCCATGTCTTTTTTAAAGACACCGGGAAGACACCCGTGGAA
>NW_027979929.1:0-204 GCF_054177405.1 Leptonychotes weddellii
CCTGGGTGGCTCAGTCGTTAAGCGTCTGCCTTCGGCTCAGGTCATGATCCCAGGGTCCTGGGATCGAGCCCCGCATCGGGCTCCCTGCTCCGCGGGAAGCCTGTTTCTCCCTCTCCCTTTCCCTCTCCCCCTGCTTGTGATCCTGCTCTTACTGTGTCTCTCTCTGTCAAATAAATAAATAAAATCTTTAAAAAAAAAAAAAAA
>NW_027979930.1:0-204 GCF_054177405.1 Leptonychotes weddellii
CAATTCTTTTTTTTTTTTATTCTTATGTTAATCCCCATACATTACATCATTAGTTTTAGATGAAGTGTTCCATGATTCATTGTGCATAACACCCAGTGCTCCATGCAGAATGTGCCCTCCTCAATACCCACCACCAGGCTAACCCATCCTCCCACCCCCCTCCCCTCCAGAACCCTGTTTGTTTTTCAGAGTCCATCGTCTCTC
>NW_027979931.1:0-204 GCF_054177405.1 Leptonychotes weddellii
CGGGCGCCTGGGTGGCTCAGTTGGTTAAGCGACTGCCTTCGGCTCAGGTCATGATCCTGGAGTCCCGGGATCGAGTCCCACATCGGGCTCCCTGCTCGGCGGGGAGCCTGCTTCTCCCTCTGACCCTCCCCCCTCTCATGTGCTCTCTCATTCTCTCTCTCTCAAATAAATAAATAAAATCTTTAAAAAAAAAAAAAAAGAAAA
>NW_027979932.1:0-204 GCF_054177405.1 Leptonychotes weddellii
AAAGGACTACATATCTTTATTCTTTTTTTTCCCATTATAATTTTTAAAATTTTTTTAAATTTTATTTTGTTATTTTAATCACCATACATTACATCATTAGTTTTTGATGTGGTGTTCCATGATTCATTGTTTGTGTATAACACCCAGTGCTCCATTCAATACATGCCCTCTTTAATACCCATCACCAGGCTAACCCCTCCCCCC
>NW_027979933.1:0-204 GCF_054177405.1 Leptonychotes weddellii
GCACGTCGGTGGCTCAGTTGTTAAGCATCTGCCTTCGGCTCAGGTCATGATCCCAGGGTCCTGGGATGGAGCCCCTCATTGGGCTTCCTGCTCCACAGGAAGCCTGCTTCTTCCTCTCCCACTCCCCCTGCTTGTGTTCCCTCTCTGGTTATGTCTCTCTGTCAAATAAATAAATAAAATCTTTAACAAAATAAAAATATTAAA
>NW_027979934.1:0-204 GCF_054177405.1 Leptonychotes weddellii
GACCTTTAAAAAACAATATCTGGAGGAGTAATGTGGGATCTACTTTTTATTTATTTTTTTTAATTTAATTATGTTATGTTAGTCACCATACAATACATCATTGGTTTTTGATGTAGTGATCCATGATCCATTGTTTTCGGACAACACCCAGTGCTCCATGCAGTACATGCCCTCCTTAATACCCATCACCGGGCTAACCAATCC
>NW_027979935.1:0-12278 GCF_054177405.1 Leptonychotes weddellii
TTTAATTGGATTATTCATTTTTTGGGTGTTGAGTTTGATAAGTTCTTTATAGATTTTGGATACTAACCCTTTATCAGATAATGTCATTTTCACATATCTTTTCCCATTCTGTAGGTTGCCTTTTCTTTTGTTGATTGTTTCCTTTTCTGTGCAGAAGCTTTTTATTTTGATGAAGTTCCAATCATTTATTTTTGCTTTTGTTTCCTTTGCCTTAGGAGACATATCTAGAAAGAAGTTGCTATGGCCAGTGTCAAAGAGGTTATTGCTTGTGTTCTCCTCTAGGATTTTGATGATTTTCTGTCTCACGTTTAGGTCTTTAATGCATTTTGAATTTATTTTTGTGTATGGTGTAAGAAAGTGGTCCAGTTTCGTTCTTCTGCATGTTGCTGTCCTGTTTTCCATATCATTGTTGAAGAAGCTGTCTTTTTCCCATTGGATATTCTTTCCTGCTTTGTCAAAGACTAATTGACCATATAATTGTGGGTCCATTTCTGTTCCATTGATCTATGTGTTTGTTTTTTGTGTGAGTACCATACTGTCTTGATCACTGCAGCTTTGTAAAATAACTTGAAGTCTAGAATTGTGATGCCTCCACCTTTACTTTTCTTTTTCAAAATTATTTTGGCTATTTGGGGTCTTTTGTGGTTCCATACAAGTTTTAGGATTCTTTGTTCTAGCTATGTGAAAAATGCTGGTGGTATTTTGATAGGGATTGCATAAATGTGTAGGTTGCTTTGGGTACTATAGATCTTTTAATAATATTTGTTCTTCCAATCCATGAGCATGGAATGTTTTTCCATTTCTTTGTGTTACCTTCAATTTCTTTCACCAGTGTTTTATACTTTAAAGTACAGGCCTTTCATCTTTTTGTTTAGGTTTGTTCCTAGGTATCTTATTATTTTGGGTGCAATTGTAAATAAGATTGTTTTCTTAATTTCTCTTTCTGCTTCTTCATTATTGGTGTATATAAATGCAACAGATTTCTGTTTGTTGACTGTGAATCCTGCAACTTTACTGAATTCATGCATCAGTTAAAGCAATTTTTTGGTGGAGTCTTTGGGTTTTCTGTATAGAGGATTTGATCTGCATCCATGTTCACCAGGGATAGCCTGCAGTTCTCTTTTTCAGTGGAGTCTGGTTTTGGAATCGGGGAATGCTGGTCTTGAAGAACAAGTGAAGTTTTCATTCCATTTCTATTTTTCATTATAGTTTGAGAAGAATAGGTATTAACTCTTCTTTAACTGTTTGGCAGAATTCCCCTGGGAAGCCATCTGGCCCTGGACTTTTGTTTGTTAGGAGATTTTTGATTACTGATTCAATTTCTTTGCTGGTTATCTGTTTAAGTTTTCTATTTCTTCCTGTTTCAGTTTTGGCAGTTTATATGTTTCTAGGAATTATGCATTTCTTCCAGATTGTCCAGTTTGTTAGCATATAATTTTTCATAATATTATCTTATAATTGTATTTCTGTGGTGTTGGCTGCTATTTCTCATCTCTCATTTGTGATTTTATTTATTGGGACCCTTTCTCTTCTTTTTGATAAGTCTGGCTGGGGGTTTAGCAATTTCATTAGTTCTTTCAAAGAATCAGCTCTTGGTTCATTGATCTCTTCTACTGGGTTTTTTTTTTGGTTTGTTTGTTTCTATATCATTCTTTTGTGCTCTAATCTTTGTTATTTCACTTGTTCTGCTGGCTTTGGGTTTCATTTGTTGTTCTTTTTCTTTCTCCTTTAGGTGTAAGGTTAGATTGTGTATTTGAGATTTTTTTTCTTCTTGAGGTAGGCTTGTATTGCTATATAATTGTCTCTTATGACCATTTTTGCTGTGTCCCAAAGGTTTTGGACCATAATATTTTCATTTTCATTTATTTCCATGTATTTTTGTATTTCTTCTTTAATTTCCTGGTTGACCCATTCATTCTTTAGTAGGATGTTTTTAGCCTCCATGTATGTGTGGTCTTTCCGATTGTGTGTGTGTACATGTGTGTGTGGTTGACTTCAAGTTTCATAGTGTTGTGGTTGGAAAATACACATGGTTTGATCTCAATCTTTTTGTATTTGTTGAGGCCTGATTTGCAACCTAGTATGTGAGAGAGCTATTCTGGAGAATGTCCTATGTGCACTTGAAAAGAAGGCGTATTCTGCTTTAGGATGAAATGTTCTGAATATATCTGTTAAGTCTAGCTGGTCCTGTGTGTCATGCAAAGCCATTGTTTTCTTGTTGATATTCTGCTTCAATGATCTGTCCCCATTGCTGTAAGTGGGATGTTAAAGTCCCCTACTATTATTGCATCATTATCTATGAGTTCCTTTATGTTTGCTATTAGTTGTTTTATATATTTGGGTGCTCCTAAGTTGGGGGCATAAATATTTACAATTGGTAGATCTTCTTATTGGATAAATTCCTTTATGATGATATAGTGCCCTTCAATTCTTGTTACAGTCTTTGGTTTAAAATCTAGTTTGTCTAAGTATGGCTACTCCGCTTTCTTTTTGATGTCCATTAGCATGATAAATGGTTCTTCATCCCCTCATTTTCACTCTGCAGGTGTCGTTAGGTCTAAAATGAGTCTCTTGTAGGCAGCATATAGATGGGTCTTATTTTATATCCATTCTGACACCCCATGTCTCTTGACTAAAACATTTAGTCCATTTACATTCAGGGTAATTATCGATAAAGATGAATTTAGCACAATTTTATTACTTGTTTGGTCATTATTTCTGGAGATTTTCTCTGGTCCTTTCTAGTCTTTGTCACTTTTGGTCTTTCTTCCCCACTCAAAGAGTCCCCTTTAATATTTCTTGCAGTGCTGGTTTAGTGGTCATGAACTCCTTTAGCTTTTGTTTGTCTGGGCAACTCTTTATCTCTTCTTCTATTCTGAATGACAGCCTTGTTGGATAGAGTATCCTTGGCTGCATATTTTTGCCATTCAGCATTTGAGTCTATCATGCCACTTTCTTTTGGCCTGCCAAGTTTCTGTGCAGAGATCTGATGCTAACTTTATTTGTCTTCCCTTGTAAATTAGGAACTTCTTTTGTCTTGCTGCTTTTAGGATTTTTTCTTTATCTCTATATTTTGCAAATTTAACTACAATATGTCTTGGTGTTGGCCTGCTTTTATTGATTTTGATGGGAGTTCTTTGTGTCTCCTAGATTTGCAAGTCTCTTTCCTTCCCCAGATTAGAGAAGTTTTCAGCTCTAATTTCTTCAAATAAACCTTCTGCCCCCTTTTCTCTCTTCTTCTTCTTCTTCTTCTTCTTCTTCTTCTTCTTCTTCTTCTTCTTCTTCTTCCTCCTCCTTCTTCTTCTTCTTCTTCCTTCTTCTTCTTCTTCTTCTTCTTCTTCTTCTTCTTCTTCTTCTTCTTCTTCTTCTTCTTCTTCTTCTTCTTCTTCTTCTTCTTTCTTCTTCTTTCTTCTTCTTTCTTCTTCTCCTTCTTCTCCTTCTTCTCCTTCTTCTCCTTCTTCTCCTTCTTCTCCTTCTTCTTCTTTCTTCTTTCTTCTTTCTTCTTCTTTCTTCTTCTCCTTCTTCTTCTTCTTCTTCTTCTTCTTCTTCTGGGACTCATGATTTGAATGTTATTTTGTTTCATGGAGTCACTGAGTTGCCTAAGTCTACTTTTGTGATCCAAGATTTCTCTTTCTCTCTTTTAATCAGCTTCATTTCCAAAATTCTATCTTCTATATCACATACAGGCTCCTCTGCTTCTTCCATCCTCGTGGTCATTGCATCCAGTCAGTTTTGAATCTCGGTTATTACATTTTTCATTTAGGCCTGATTGATTTTAAGCCCTTTTATCTCTGCAGTAAGGGACTCCTTGGTATCTTCTATGCTTTTCCAAAGCCCAGCTAGTATCCTTATGATAGTTGTTTTAAATTTTAGATCAGGCATATTACTTATATCTGTTTCAATTAGATCCCTGGCTGTGACCTTTCCTTGTCCTTTTCTTGGGATGAATTCCTCCATCTTGGCATTTTGTCTAGGTCTCTGTCTTCTTCTATGTTTACTGCTCCTAAAAGTAATGGTTTTATGAAGAAGAGGTCCTAAAATGTCCAGGGCCTGGTGCTTCAGGAAGTGTCTGTAGTGTGTGCTGTGTGATGGCTGCTCTATCCCTCAGGTCAGTCCTCTGCAGAGTTTCTCCTTGCCTGCAGTGGGGAGTATTCAGACTTTGGCCAGAGTGAGGTGAGTTTTAACTAGGTAGGCTCTGATATTCTTGTTAAAAGAGACCTGCTGCTTTTTCCACTAGAGCTGAAGCCTTGCAGAACTCTCTAGTCAGTAGACGTGGTGTGGCAGGGGTTTGTGCTGATCTTCTGACAGAGGGGCCTGGTGAACTGGTTCTTAGGCATAGTTACCTGAGGAAAAGTAGTAAGAACAGAGCGCAGGGGAGGTCTGTTGGGTGTAGGCAATTTAGGCAGCCAGTGTTAGCACTCTTCTGTTTAATGAAGTTAGTTTATGCTGAGGGATAGGGGAGGTAAATGGTGCCAGCTAGTTCCTTTATCCCCAGAGAGGGGAGTTCATGCTTGCTGCTATCAGGGAAGCCCTCCCAGAAGCGTGAATAATTTCCTCTCATGCATCATCGGTGTTTTTCAGATCACTGTTTTCACAGTGTCTGGGTTGCTTGCCTTCCTGGACCAGGGCAGTGCACTTTGGGCTCTATCCCAGCCAGGCTGGTTATTTTAAATCGCCAAACTTTAGGGATCTGTTGTGGCAGGGACCTGCACTGGTCTTTTGGGATAGGGTCTTGCCATGCTGGGCTTGATGCAGGTTTGACCCAGAAGGGTGGTCACACCAGAGCACAAGAGTGCGGGGTTTGGTGCAAAGTGCACTAAAGAGCCAGTGTCCAGGTTAGTCACCCTCACAGGTGTCTCCACACCTGTGCTGAGGGGCAGGGAGGGAAATGGTGCCCACCAGCTTCTTTGTCCTCAGAGACACAATGCCACCTTTCTCAGATGTGCTCCAAGAAGGGGGAACCGTTTCTCCCAGTGTGTCTCAGGTGATCCCCAGATTATACCCTCTGCCCCTGGGGGTATACCTGCCTGCCTTCTCTATAGAAGCACTGCAGTGCCCTCAAGGCTGTATACCAGCCATGCCATGTACTTCTACAACTCCAGTTTTTGAGCTCCTCTGGTTCCAAAAACTTATGAAAATTAGCCCCTCTCATTTAATGGCTCTGGGGTAAAGTGTTTTTCTTGTGTGATCTTCTATGTGTTCCTCTCTATCTCACCTCTCTCCACAACCAGGACTTCCTCCCCTCTGCAGCACCTGCAATCCATTTCTCCCCCAAACCACGTCTCTGTACCTCCTACCTTCTACGATGTGGCCTCTTCTCTTCCTCTTATTGTGCAGTTTGTTCTGTCAGTCCTCAGATCAATTTCTTGGGTACTCAGAATGATTTGATACATATCTAGCTGTGTATGAGGGACAAGGCAAGCCTGGGATTCTCCTATTACTCTATTTTAGCTCCTCCTCTCACCATTGGCCCCTCTCTTGAGTGCTAGACTTCTATTGGAAAGTGCTTGTATGTTTCACACCTACTTCATACTTAATATCACCAAATTTTAACTCCAAATTCTCTCTAACCCTGCCACTCCTTAATGCATTTCCTCTCACAGTTAAAGGCAAAGCTCTTCAGCCAGGTGTCTCGTACAATTCTTAGAGTCATGTCTCTTTTTAATCTTTGCATTCAATAACTCATATAGCTTCTGTGTTTATAACATCCATCACCTCCTCTTCCCAATGGTTTATCACCTCTTGCCTTGGCCATGAATTATTTAAAAAGTTTCCTAATTTACTTCAGTGTTACTATTCTCCCCACTACTATTAACCTTATACTTATTTCCAAGACACAACTGCCATACATATTAACTCATATAAAAGATGCCACACCTCACAAGCACCATTTACACAGCAGACATTACAAATTTTTACATTTATTATGGCATATTTCCAGTAGATGACAAAATGCTTTGTTCTAACAAAATCAGTATATTAAAAACAATTTTTGCAATGTATGGATGAAAAGTGACTTAAGAATGTCTTTACTAATCTGCACACAGTTCTATATGGAATAATTGGCCCTGAATAAAGTTGGCTTTCTAGAACACTGATTGAGTTGTGCCATTTCTCCAGTTAGGCCTTCAGTTCCTTTTGTAAGACAGAGTCTAAACTTCTTAGCAAGTGGTACAAAGTCCCAGATACTGGTCCAAATTTACCTGAGTACATTTTTCATATTTACTTTATACTTCAGCCCCATGGTGATGATTTGTTGTCATAACCCTATTTCACCTACTTGAATTTTCTTCACCTCCTGCCCTCTCTTCTCTATCAAAATATCAACCAGACAATGAAAGCAAAAATAAACAAGTGGGGCTACACCAAACTAAAATGCTTCTGTACAGCAAAGGAAAACATCAACAAAATGAAAAGGAAACTTACTGAATGGGAAAAAATATTTGCAACTTATATATTAGGAATTCATATCAAACTATATAAATAACTTATACAAATTAATAGCAGAAAGACAATTTGATTATAAATTGGGCAGAGGATCTGACTTTTTTTCCAAAAAAGAAATAGAGATGGCCAACAGGTACAGGAAAAGATGCTTAACATCACTAATCATCAGAGCAGTGCAAATCAAAACCACAATGACATATCACCTCCCCTGTTAGAATGGCTAGTATCAAAAAGACAAGAAATAAAAAGTGTTGGCAAGGATGTAGAAAAAAGGGCACCCTGAGCACTGTTAAGAATGTAAATTGGTGTAGCCACTATGGAAAACAGTATGGAGACTTCTTAAAATATTAAAAAAAGAAGTACTATATGATCCAGAAATTACACTTCTGGGTACTTATCCAAAGAAAACAAACACACTAACTTGAAAAGATAAATTTAGTCCCATGTTCATTGCAACATTATTTATTATAGCCAAGATATAGAAACAACTTAAGTGACAGATAAATGGATAAATGAGTATATATGTACATGTGTACACACACACACACACACACACACAGGAATATGATTCTCAAAAAAGAATGAAATTTTGCCATTTGTATGAACATGGATGGAGCTTAAGGGCATTATGCTATGTGAATTAATCACAAAAAGAAAGACAAATATCATATGATGTCACTTATATGTGAAATCCAAAAAAGAAAGGATAAAATAACAAAAGAAAAAAAAAAGAAAATAAACTCATAGATACAGAGAACTGATTGGTGGTTGCCAGAGGCAGAGTGTGGGGAAAATGGGTAAGACAGTCAAAAGTTATAAAGTCCTGAGGAGGTAATATGTAGGGTAGGGTGACTATAGTTAATAATACTGCATTGCACATTTGCAAGTTGTTAAAAGAGTAGCTCTTACAGGTTCTCATCACAAGAAAAAAATTATAACTATGATAATGGATATTAACTAGACTTACTGTGGTGATCATTTCACAATTTACATAAATATCAAATCATTACATTGTGTACCTAAAACTAATATGATGTTGTATGTTAATTATACTTCAGTAAGAAAAGTTAAAAAAATGTAAACCAAAATTCATCTTTCTGATTAGATATTGCCTGGTAGCATTGATTAATTTCTTCACTTAAGCATTTATATTTAATATTATAACAAGTATATACAACTGCCCAGAACTTACTTATGTAATAGGTTGGACTTAACACATAGGTTGAATCATATGAAACTGCCATAAAAAAGGTAAACTATTAGCACTTTCATATGGCCCAATGTATTGTTTTTCTCCTTTTAAATGAAACCATCTTTTATATATTATTTACCCATTAAACCAGGGATCTGTTATTGTATGATTTGTGAATCCTAGAATGGTTTTTACACTTTAAATGGTAGTAAGACAATAAGAAAGAACATGTGGTAGACTATATATGGCCCAGAAAGCCTAAATTACTGATAGCTGGACCATTTGCAGAAAAGTTTGCAGACTCTTATACTAAACCATTACCATTTGGGGGAGATCTTTGTGTTACCACCAGAGCACAGTGCTTGGGACTCCCAGTGTGCTCAATACATGCATTTCAAACTTAACCAAGAGACCAATGAATTTCATAAGAAAAAAACATAAGATGAAAATGGTTCTATTTTTTTTTTGTTTTCTCAATGAAACCTGTTTGAAAAAGAGGAATTGCAAATATTACTACTTTGAGCATTACTACTTTGCAGCTCACCCAAACCCAAGAATCCATGACCAAAAGTATTATAGTCAAATGATCTAAAGCAAAGGTTTTCTTATGCTGCCAGTGATTAGGCCACTGGGTCAGAGTTATCTGTCAGTAATCCAAATAAATCCTTAGAGCAACTAGAGGTAGTGGTGGGAGAGGATGTGTGTGACACAGTGTTGCTATTAGCTTTAAATTTGTTGACATTGGAAGTCCTAAAAAAAAAATTCTCTTCCTGAACTGCATTCATTGCAAACTGCTTAAAAACTTGGTCCAAGAGCCCAGGCACTTCATCATTGGCCACATTCCCACTGAAGAAATGATCTAGAGAAGATTGCTCTTAAATCAAAAAATGCAAAATTATACTTGGCAGCCACAATGCATGGAAGAAAAATTCTGCTTGGAACAACAGCCTTTCCCTCTATTTTAGACACTCACTTTTTTTTTTTTCTCACTTTTTACCATTATGTTTGGTGTAGCCTGACAGCTTAGAGAGAAGACATCTTTTTCAGAATCTTTTTGAAAATGGGGTCTTATGAAATACTTTGGTAAATTAAATTCATCCCTTCACAGTTAATCTTAAAAGGTATTGTTGTTGGTATTTCCACCAAGACATTTAAAAGAAGTGCTTTGGAAATGTAGAATTATCGAAACACTCATTTCCTGTTTTAGTTCTGTGTCATATCACAGCTGTGCTCAATTATGGCTTTTTGAAAAGCAGCAGACAGAAAACAATGCCTTTTCCCCTCTATTCTTTGTAATTCTTTGAAATAAATAAATAAACAAACAAACAAACACACACACAAACCCAGCACTTTCAGTTGGAACCCTTCCTCCAGTGCTTTTAGAATTATAGACATTTTAAAGTATCATTTCTAAGCAATAGGAAAAAATAGCACAGTTTTAACTAAACAGCATAGTGTGGGGAAGCCCTTTATTTCCAACTATGTCCCAGAATTGCTAGTTTCTTATTGAACATAACTGCCACACGAAGTCATTTTAACATCACCATGAAAAGCTTTTTCACATTGCAAATACCACAGTGATTCAGGGACTAGGTATACCAAGGTAGAATCTTCCTCAAGAAAGTAAATAGTATGAGAAGTAGAATATCTATACCTCTCAGTCTAGATTTAAGAGCTTATCCAAAATACTGGACAATCTAGATCTCTGAGCTATTGTTTGGCCTTTATTCTTGATGCACAAAACTCAGACAATCACTGGACCACAGAACAAGAACAAACCCTTTAGCATGACATATAAAACTTTTCATAGTTGGGTTCATTATGTTTCAAGCCCAGTGAGTTCATTTTAGGACTGATCTTTATTGACTTCTGAACAGAATTTGATAGGATTAACTACTCCTTACAACTTAGAATATACTGGTTTTTTGCATTATAATACAGACAGTATTTCTCTCTATCCCCTTCTTTATAAAATCTCTTTTGCATAGTTTTTTTTTCCCTTTTTCTTTCAATCTCTGAAATATTGGTGATTGTGGAGAGACCCAGGTCCTCTCTGAGGCTGCTTCTATCATCACTACATCTTCCCTGGGCCATATATTAATCTTCCTATGGCTTCAGTTACCCTAGTGGTTAAGAGCCCTGAGACTGGGGCCAAGTTGTTTGGATTCAGTCCTGGCTCTGTCCCTTACTAACCTCTCCTTGTCTTTGCTTCTTATTTATAAAATGGGAATAATATTAGTATCTACACTGAAGAGTTATTTTGAGAATTAAGGACTTAATAAGAGTAAAGCTTTTAAAATAGTAACTGGGACATAATAAGTTCTAAATGGGCACTTAGTATCCTTCTCATTATTGTGTTTATGTTGGTGATTCACTAATTTATTCCTTCAGCTTAAAACTCTCTCCTGAATCCTAAAAGCATCACATCCAACTGCCTACTTGACATTTCCTCTCAGAGGTCACACAAATTCTAAAGACTCACCACTTCTAAAACTGAATCTCTGTTCTCATCTAACAGTCCCAGTGTGCTCCTTTCTCTGAGATCGATAGCTCACATTAACTACCACCAACCCAGGTGCTTAAGATGAGGAATTGTGCATCCAACCTGCCAACTTTTTATTTCTCTCCACATCAAATCCATCACCAAATCCTGTTAATTCCAGGTCCTCTTAGGATTCAAAATCTTTTACTTCTTCTGAATACCACTTGTCATAACCCTGTATTGAACCACTGCAACTTAATATATCCCTTTCTTTTTAATGATGTTGCCTGTGACTCTTTCAAGTATTATCCGATTTCCATTCTATACTCTATACTCCAGCCAAGTCAACATTCTGAATGTTGTCAGTGTCCATTTATGTCCAATGGTTTCTCGTGGTCTTCAGAATTAAATAAAGTGTCCATATCATGGCTAACCATATCTTTCAGGGTATTCCTTGCTGACATCTCCAGTCTAATTCTATATAACTATCCCTTCACTGTACTCTACACTCAGCTTAGGCTGAAATCTATCCTGTTCCCTCTCATATCCCTGGCTTTTGGACTTTTGTATGATTTCTTCTTTGCCTCAAACACTGTATTGTATACCAGTTTGCCTCAGTTAAAATGTAACATTTCCAGGCAGCTCTGTTAACATACCAGGTCCCAACTAGGTGTTCTCTCTCTAGGTATCTCATAACACCTGTTATATGATTTTGTAGTTTTTCTTCGTGAAATGTTACTACTGTGAAGGCAGGAACCTAATTATCTTTCTATTCATAACAGTTAACACACTGCCTGGCATGTAGTAAGCATTCAAAAATTTTGTGATGAATAAAGGAATATGCAAATACATGTATTGTTTATCACACACCTTACATTTCATCTATGTCAAAACTTGGTTCTATCCACACCTATATTAAGACCTCTTAAGATTTTTTTCCTAGTATATGTAAATATAAATAAAATTTAAACATCTAAAACATGTAACATCTGTTTCATACTGTATTTGATACAAATGCAGAGTGTTAACATTCTTTAATACAACAGATTTATTATGAAAAATTTATTTGGAATAATGGCAAGGATTCCAAATCCTAAAAGTCCTGGTCCTTTGGGTATTCATCCAAAATCCTCCCTGATTGTGGGTAACCATATCATCTTTGACATTAATCTGAACTTCTTATGAGATTTTTGATTCTTCTTGATTTTGGGTTTCTGGCCCAATTAGCCTATGAAATCTGGATTTTGTTGATTCTAGTAGCAGTAAAACAGGTACCTTATATTAAAGGGAAAATGAATCAAATACATGAAATGAACATATGGGAAAGGTATTAGATGTCCAAGGAGTGTCAATGCTTATAGAAGGCGCAAGAGCTGGGAGAGATTTTTAAATATAAAGTCCAACCCATTTTTTTATAGATGAAGAGAACTACTACTTGGCCAGAGAGTTTAAATGGCCACAAATTACTATGCTACTTATTAGCAGAACTAGGTTTGAATTTGTTTGGTCCTACCTGAGCACTTTCTGCTCACTTATATAACTTAGGAGAACTTTAACATAAAGTTTTAGGGGACTATAACTTTATTTTCACCAAGGATAGTCACAGATTACTAAAAAAGATTCATAGGTAACAATGGCTGTGAGCATGTGGAAGAAAATACCATTGTAATCATCCTTCACACCTCCTGTCTACTTTTAAAGAATTTCTCAGGCTTGATGTCAATATGTACTGTCTTGGCTCAGGTGGGAGTAAGGTAGACAACTTAGTGGGTTAGGCTACAGAAAGGAACAAAATGTGGCAAGGGTAAAGCAAAGTAACAAACAATGAAGAAAATCAATAGTATTTTGGAAAAATTTTAAGATTCCTTATATAAAATGTATTGTTTAGTTTTAACTAGTTATCTTTACAGCCCTGATTCCCTATACTTCTAAGGGCTAGAAAAGGGGAGACATTTGGTTACTAAAGGTCAAAAGAAATATATTCCTATTATTTTCCTCATCTCATAAGATTCTCTGAGGACTATGGTTGTCAGTCCAGGTTTAGAATTTTTACACAGATTCCTGCCTATACCACATGTGACTTTTTTTTTAATTATGTTATGTTAATCACCATACATTACATCATTAGTTTTTTTTTTATTCTTATGTTAATCCCCA
>NW_027979936.1:0-1082 GCF_054177405.1 Leptonychotes weddellii
GACAAGATTTCCCCCAGTCTTCAGAATTTATATGATGATTTACTTGGAGATTTGAATTTGAAGTCCAAATTGAGTAGGTGAACAGTCTCACTCATAATTAAAGAAACACAAATAAAAATAACAAAAATAATACAGTGTTTTAATTTCAGAGTGTCAAGGATTAAAAAGTTACATACTACCCTGGTTCAGAAATGTAAATAAATGTAACCACTTAGAATGTGATATGGTAATGTCTAACAAAATTAAAAGGCATATATCCATTTACTTAGCATATTCCCTTTTTGCCAATACATTTATGCAAGTTTGAAAAACATATGTAGAAGAACATTATATCATTGTATGTAATGGCAAAAATGGGATGAAACCTACTATCCAGCAATAGTAGGCCATTTTTATAAGCTCTGGTATATGCACACAATTGAATCTAATTAAATCATTAAAAAGGTTGAGACAGAGATAGGTGCACAGATGTTGAATACTCTCCAAGATATATTGCTAAGATATAGCATGCTGGCATTTGTATAAATGTGCAGGATACATGTGTAAGTTGTATGTATGCCTGTCTATGCATAGAAAACTCCCAGAAGAATAAATAAGTTATTGTTAACAGGGGTTACATCTGAAGAGTGGACTGTGAGTTGAGGTAGGGGAAGCGGGAAAAAGGGACTTGCTTTTTGACAGATTATGCTCATGAGTTACTTCTGTGATTAAAAATGTTTTAATAAAAAGCTTTAAAATTCATATGCTTTTTGATCCAGCAATAAAGCTGAATTAATTTTATGGAAATAATTATGTATGTCTGAAAAGCCCTGGACCTAAGATATTCCTTTGGCTTTGTTAACAGTTGTAAAGATCTAAACATGATATAAGTGATCAGCCACAGAAGATGGGTTAGACAAATTACAGTGCATTATTAAAAATCATGTGGTGAGAGAATATTCGTGCTATATTGTTAGATGACGCCCCCCCGCAACAAAGTGTGTGTAGCATAACTCAAATATCTGAAATGTGATATAACTCATGGTGGGATAATAGATGAATTTTATTCTCTCCTTTTTAAAATCTATTTCCTAAGTGCTCTC
>NW_027979937.1:0-204 GCF_054177405.1 Leptonychotes weddellii
ATGTGCAGAGTTACCTCGAGTATAGCAAGGAGAGTGGGGAAGCTCGAGCTGAGGACGTGCTCACCGTGGAGAGTTGCTTTCAAGGTGCAGTTCCATCAACCTTCAGGAGGAAATTGGGGGAAATGTCGGGAGGTAAAGGAAGGAACCCTGTCTGCCATGCATTGTGAACGTGGGCCCCGGGCGGCACATCCTCCATGCCGGAGA
>NW_027979938.1:0-204 GCF_054177405.1 Leptonychotes weddellii
ATCCGTAGTACTTTTTAAGAGTGCAAAGGGGTCCCAAGACCAAGACATTTGAAAAACACTGCTCTAGACCAACTACGCAAACAAACAAAACAAAACAAAATCTCGCCATGTGACTTCAATCTAAACACAAATAGTGTGGTCCAGAAGAAACTAAAAGAGAAAAAAATACATGTTGAGTATCACCTTCCGTTGGCGCTACCGGGG
>NW_027979939.1:0-204 GCF_054177405.1 Leptonychotes weddellii
ATCCGTAGTACTTTTTAAGAGTGCAAAGGGGTCCCAAGACCAAGACATTTGAAAAACACTGCTCTAGACCAACTACGCAAACAAACAAAACAAAACAAAATCTTGCCATGTGACTTCAATCTAAACACAAATAGTGTGGTCCAGAAGAAACTAAAAGAGAAAAAAATACATGTTGAGTATCACCTTCCGTTGGCGCTACTGGGG
>NW_027979940.1:0-204 GCF_054177405.1 Leptonychotes weddellii
TCGGGCACGTAGGACCGCGAAAGATCCTCCTTCTCAGTGGGTAAACTAAGGCAGGGCTGAGGGGACAGGAGGCGGCAGAAGCTGTCAGGGTGGCCAAAAGGCCTGCAGCGGGAGGACGTGACTCTCCACCTCACTGACGACGTGATCAATAAATTGGATTGGTGACAGCAAAAAAAAAAAAAAAAAAAAAAAAAAAAAAAAAAA
>NW_027979941.1:0-204 GCF_054177405.1 Leptonychotes weddellii
GCACCTCGGTGGCTCAGTTGTTAAGCATCTGCCTTCGGCTCAGGTCATGATCCCAGGGTCCTGGGATGGAGCCCCTCATTGGGCTTCCTGCTCCACAGGAAGCCTGCTTCTTCCTCTCCCACTCCCCCTGCTTGTGTTCCCTCTCTGGTTATGTCTCTCTGTCAAATAAATAAATAAAATCTTTAACAAAATAAAAATATTAAA
>NW_027979942.1:0-204 GCF_054177405.1 Leptonychotes weddellii
CTGCGAAAAACCAAAGCTCTTTTGTTTAAAATATTCTTACTGGTTATTACATTATCTTGTATAATCCTCTTGGGGCTACCAACTTTAGTCCTTTGTTTGATGATGAAAATGGGGACAGATGGTGAAAGTAATTCCCGGCATCAGTTGGTCACACTAACCCTAGCCTAAGATTCCATGACAAGCACAGAAATCTCAGCAGCTCAC
>NW_027979943.1:0-204 GCF_054177405.1 Leptonychotes weddellii
CCGGGCGCCTGGGTGGCTCAGTTGGTTAAGCGACTGCCTTCGGCTCAGGTCATGATCCTGGAGTCCCGGGATCGAGTCCCACGTCGGGCTCCCTGCTCAGCGGGGGGTCTGCTTCTCCCTCTGACCCTCTCCCCTCTCGTGCTCTCTGTCTCTCATTCTCTCTCTCAAATAAATAAATAAAAAATCTTTAAAAAAAAAAAAAAA
>NW_027979944.1:0-204 GCF_054177405.1 Leptonychotes weddellii
AGAAAAGCCCCCCACCCCTGGCCTCCGGCCGGCCTCCTCGGCCGTCAGCCCCATCCCCGTCTTGGGCTCATGGCTAGCTCACCACCCCGCTATAGGGGTTCCCCGTAAGTGGGGCTCCTACCGCTCACCCCCCTGCATCCCACTTTGCAGGGCTGGGAGGCTGGTCTCCAAGCGCGGACACGCGGGCCGACCATCGTTCTACGG
>NW_027979945.1:0-204 GCF_054177405.1 Leptonychotes weddellii
ATTTAATTTTTTTTTTTTTAAGATTTTATTTATTTATTTGACAGAGAAAGACACAGCGAGAGAGGGAACACAAACGGGGAGTGGGAGAGGGAGAAGCAGACTCCCTGCCGAGCAGGGAGCCCGATGCGGGACTCGATCCCGGGACTCCAGGATCATGACCTGAGCCGAAGGCAGTCGCTTAACCAACTGAGCCACCCAGGCGCC
>NW_027979946.1:0-1082 GCF_054177405.1 Leptonychotes weddellii
CTCCTTCACAGATGCTCTAGCAAAGCCTGAAGAGGAAATCTTCACATGTTAACATATATCATCAATGTAATGGACCCATTTTATTGATGTGGGGGAAAGTAGGGACAGGTCTTGGGCTACATATGAGGATCATACGTCCAGCTAATTAGATAGTGTTGATCTGAGGACATATGATGAGGCTGTGCAGGTAGCCTTGGGGGAGCAAATGAAATGTTCATCATTGTCCCTCCCATATGAAGGCAAATTGATCTTAGTTATAAGAAACCTGTATTAAAGTGTTTCCCATGAATGTCTTGAAAATGAAGCACTTTTGCAGGGACACTGCTTGACAGAGTATCTGAGTAAAATAATAAATGTCTGCAAAGACAAAAGACTTGAAAATGGCCATGGTTAAAGATCTGATGAGAGTTCACTATAATACAATTGACAAAGGAATTTGGTTATTTCTGTGACATACATTTTAAAATTATGACTGATACCATTATATCAGAACATATCAGATTTTTAGGAATTTCATACAAATATAGCCTAAAGAAAGTTTAGCATCACTTCTTATTTGATGATGATTCCCATTTTAACATATGCAAAAACTTTAACAAAATGCAAAATTTAACATATGCAAAAAGTTACCTGGTTGTAAAAAAACTTAGCTCTTTTAATCAAAGACCTGATAAAAACAAAACACAATCTTTGTTTTCTAGGCAGATTACATTAAAGGTAAAGAAAAAACATTGTTTACAATTTCTTATTAAGAGCAAACCAATTGTATGTATACAATGGAATATTATGCAGCCATCAAAAAAATCAAAATCTTGCCATTTGCAAAGATGTGGATGGAGCTGGGGGGTATTATGCTAAGCGAAATAAGTCAATCAGAGAAAGACATGTATCATATGATCTCACTGATATGAGAAATTCTTAATCTCAGGAAACAAACTCAGGGTTGCTGGAGTGGTGGGGGGTGGGAGGGATGGGGTAGCTGGGTGATGGACATTGGGGAGAGTATGTGCTATGGTGAGCGCTGTGAATTGTGAAAGACTAATGAATCACAGACCTGTACCTCTGAAACAAATAATACATTA
>NW_027979947.1:0-204 GCF_054177405.1 Leptonychotes weddellii
GGGCGCCTGGGTGGCTCAGTTGGTTAAGCGACTGCCTTCGGCTCAGGTCATGATCCTGGAGTCCCTGGATCGAGTCCCGCGTCGGGCTCCCTGCTCGGCGGGGAGTCTGCTTCTCCCTCTCCCACTCCCCGTTTGTGTTCCCTCTCTCGCTGTGTCTTTCTCTGTCAAATAAATAAATAAAATCTTTAAAAAAAAAAAAGAAAA
>NW_027979948.1:0-204 GCF_054177405.1 Leptonychotes weddellii
ATGGCGGAGGAGTAGGAGACCTGGATTTCGTCTCCTCTCAGGAATTCAGCTGGATAGGGATCAAACCATTCTGAACACCTACAAACTCAACAGGAGATCGAAGAAAGGAATAGCAACAACTCTCTGAACAGAAAAGCGACCACTTTCTGGAAGGTAGGACGGGCGGAGAAGTGAATCCGAGGCGATATTCGGGAGGATAGACGG
>NW_027979949.1:0-204 GCF_054177405.1 Leptonychotes weddellii
GCTCAGGTCATGAGTCCTGCATCAGGCTCCTTGCTCAGCCTCAGCGGGGAGCCTGCTTCTCCCTCTCCTCCCTGCTTGTGCTCTCTCTTGCTCTCTCTCTCTCTCTCAAATAAATAAAATCTTTAAAAAAAAAATAAATAAAGCATTATAAGCATTTCCGTTTGAGCTTGTATAAAGGTAGTAGCCTACCTATCTTCACGAAAA
>NW_027979950.1:0-204 GCF_054177405.1 Leptonychotes weddellii
CGAAAGCATAAATACATTTCACTTTAGTGCTATTTTATATTTTACCTGTTTATCCAAATGTAGTGTATCTCTTCTGAAGATAAATCATTTTCTCCCACAAGATTTGGTTGCTGGTTAAATTAATATAAATTACTGCCCAACTCTCATTAAATCACTATTGCCCAATTGCATAAAGTTACATTTAAAATTTTTTTTTTTTTAAAG
>NW_027979951.1:0-204 GCF_054177405.1 Leptonychotes weddellii
AGCCGTGCCTGAGAGTTCAGTCCAAAAGGCACACTGGTGGTTTAATTGAATTGAACTTTTGGTTATATGACAAAGTTAATTATTGTTACAGACAATCCAATGATACGTATTGACACAGCCTATAATGAACTCTATTGTCTATGGTAGGTAGAATTTCAAATAAGTTACTTAACTTTTCTCAGCTCCATTTTTTTTTTTTTCTAA
>NW_027979952.1:0-204 GCF_054177405.1 Leptonychotes weddellii
AGCAGGGGTTAGCCTGGTGATGGGTATTGAGGAGGGCACGTTCTGCATGGAGCACTGGGTGTTATGCACAAACAATGAATCATGGAACACTATATCTAAAACTAATGATGTAATGTATGTGGATTAACATAACAATAAAAAAAATTAAAAAAAGAAAGTAAAGAAAATAAGTATTGGAGTTACAAACCATTGTTACAATAACAC
>NW_027979953.1:0-204 GCF_054177405.1 Leptonychotes weddellii
CTCTTGGGTCAGGTCTGTTGGGGACAGTTTGATTGCCACTGGGTTCTTTTATATTTAAAATGCTTTGAGGGGCACCTGGGTGGCTCAGTCAGTTAAGTGTTGGACTCCCGGTTTCGGCTCACGTCATGATCTCAGGGTTGTGAGGTCGAGCTCCACATGGGGCTCTGCGCTCAGAATGGAGTCTGCTTGAGACTCTCTCCCCCA
>NW_027979954.1:0-204 GCF_054177405.1 Leptonychotes weddellii
CACACACACGTTTTAGAGTCAGAATAATATAGTTCCTAATGTGGTTCTGTCATTTACCTTCTAAGTGACCTCGAGGCAGTTCACCTGGTCTCCATTTGTTTCTTCATCTCTGGGATGCAGAAAGATTTACTGTGATAATTAAAATTTATAAAATTACTGGCAAACAGTAGATACTCCATGTGACTGCCTCTTTCCCCAGTGACC
>NW_027979955.1:0-204 GCF_054177405.1 Leptonychotes weddellii
CCTGCGGCCCGAAGGTCCGGCCGGCGTGGGCTCAGAGGTGGGGAGGGGCCGGTCTGGGAGGCGCACGTCTGTCCTGCCGCACCATCGGGGGCCCGGGACTGCAGGCGGGGGAGATGGCTGGGGCAGGCCCCACGCACATGGCCGCCTCCCTGCTGACTGCAGCGACTCCCTGGGGCCACAGCTGATTAGACGTCAACAGGGACC
>NW_027979956.1:0-204 GCF_054177405.1 Leptonychotes weddellii
CCTTAAAAAGAAGACAACTTTGTATCCACTCTTTTTTTTTTGCTATTTTATTTTTTATTTTTATTTATTTGTTATTGTTATGTTAATCACCATACATTACATCATTAGTTTTAGATGTAGTGTTCCATGATTCATTGTTTGTGCATAACACCCAGTGCTCCATGCAGAACGTGCCCTCTTTAATACCCATCACCAGGCTAGCCC
>NW_027979957.1:0-1082 GCF_054177405.1 Leptonychotes weddellii
AAAAAAAGAAAAAAAGACAGTTAAAAAAAATTAACTTTGAAAGACTAAAGAATCATGGTAAAAAAGCCATGAATTCTATTTGTAGTATTTCCCTAGCGCTGGAGTTCTGCCGTTCTCATTGATTGGTAAACTTGGTGTTGGCTGGCTGTTCTCGCTGATCTTCCGGGGAGGGGCCTGTTGCTGTGGTTTCCAAATGTCTCTGCCGGAGGCAGAATTGCCCCGCCCTTGCCCCCTCCCGGCTAAGTAATCTGCTCCGGTTTGCTCTCCGGGGCTTTCGCTCCCTGCGAGCTCTCCGCACAACTTTGGAGGCGGAGAGTGAAAATGGCGGCCTCCCTATCTCCGCCCCGGAGGAGCCGAGAACTTGGGCCCCGCTTCTCAGTGAGCCCCCAGAGAAAAGCCGTCAGTCACTCCCGTCTCCCCGGTCTCAGGCCGCACTCCGTGCTCACCCGGCCTGTGACCGCGCGTTTCTATCTCTGGCACCCGACCCCGGGTGGAGTCTCCAAACCCAGCAGATCCCTGTGGTGCACTCCCGTGCGGCTCCTCCCGGGGGAGGAAGGTGAGTCTCTCCGGATCTGCCACTTGTCGGGTCCCTGCTGGAGGAGCAGTGGCCCGACTGTGCCACGGATCACGGTTTATGGTAACCCTGAGCTGAGAGCCTGCGCCTGGGCTCCGCCTCTGCAGCCGGCTTCCCCGGTCCGATACCTGGGAGCTCTGCCACACTCAGGCACCCCCGGTCTTTCTGTGACCGCGAGGGTCTTGAGACCACACTGTCCCGGAGGGTTCCACCCCCCGCTTAGCCACCAGAGTGACGTCCCTCCGCGGAGTAGACTTTTAAAAGTTCCGGTTTTGTGCTCCGCGGCTCTATCACTTGCCAGAAGCGGCTGACGGAGGCCCCTCCCCCGCCGTCTATCCTCCCGAATATCGCCTCGGATTCACTTCTCCGCACGTCCTACCTTCCAGAAAGTGGTCGCTTTTCTGATGAGAGAGTTGTTGCTCTTCTTTTCTTCGATCTCCTGTTGAGTTTGTAGGTGTTCAGAATGGTTTGATCCCTATCCAGCTGAATTCCTGAGAGGAGACGAAAT
>NW_027979958.1:0-204 GCF_054177405.1 Leptonychotes weddellii
ACCATGACCACTTCCCATTTGTTTCCTTTATGGTGTCACCAAAACTTGTAACTCGTCCTGTATTCTAGTCTTATGAAAAGGGGTTTGATGGCTCTGGAGACAGTTCTGGTGCTCTGAGGGTGCGTGATTTTGGGTCCATGGAGCTGCTTCTGGTCCCGGGGGGCCAGCTGTCCCCCAGGGGACCTGGGGATGGAGCCTCATGCC
>NW_027979959.1:0-204 GCF_054177405.1 Leptonychotes weddellii
ATGTCCAGAGTTACCTCGAGTATAGCAAGGAGAGTGGGGAAGCTCGAGCTGAGGACGTGCTCACCGTGGAGAGTTGCTTTCAAGGTGCAGTTCCATCAACCTTCAGGAGGAAATTGGGGGAAATGTCGGGAGGTAAAGGAAGGAACCCTGTCTGCCATGCATTGTGAACGTGGGCCCCGGGCGGCACATCCTCCATGCCGGAGA
>NW_027979960.1:0-204 GCF_054177405.1 Leptonychotes weddellii
AAGGAGGTCTGTAAACATCTAGGCTATGTCCAGTTTTGGATTTTCCCTGATCTTCCAAATTCTCTAACCTATTAAGTAACAACTAGGGATCCAACCAGAATTAGAAAACAATCAGCAGCAAATCTCTGGCCCTTTTCTGACAGTGCTTTTGAGGAAGGTCAAAATGTGTAAATTCATGAGAGAGAGAGAGAGATTGAGCGAGAG
>NW_027979961.1:0-204 GCF_054177405.1 Leptonychotes weddellii
TGGGGCGCCTGGGTGGCTCAGTTGGTTAAGCGACTGCCTTCGGCTCAGGTCATGATCCTGGAGTCCCTGGATCGAGTCCCGCATCGGGCTGCCTGCTCGGCAGGGAGTCTGCTTCTCCCTCTCCCACTCCCCCTGCTTGTGTTCCCTCTCTCGCTGTGTCTTTCTCTGTCAAATAAATAAATAAAATCTTTAAAAAAAAAAAAA
>NW_027979962.1:0-204 GCF_054177405.1 Leptonychotes weddellii
GCATTCCTAGAGATGTATCAACTACCAAAACTGAACCAGGATGAAATAGAAAACCTGAACAGACCTATAACCACTAAGGAAATTGAAGCAGTCATCAAAAATCTCCCAAAAAACAAAAGCCCAGGGCCAGATGGCTTCCCAGGGGAATTCTACCAAACATTTCAAGAAGAATTAATACCTATTCTTCTGAAACTGTTCCAAAAA
>NW_027979963.1:0-204 GCF_054177405.1 Leptonychotes weddellii
GGCCTCTTTGCAGGCGGGAGCCGGCCGGTGCTGAGAGGTTAATGGCTGCGCTGGAATCTTGTCAGTTGAGCCTGATGAATGTAGACTTTTGCTGCCGGCCTTTGAAGTCTGGTCTTTTATGGTCCCGGACAATGCAGAAGCCAAACAGAGACCCACCCCGACTGCTTCATGATTACAGTTTTTGGAACCTTCTTGAAACATACA
>NW_027979964.1:0-204 GCF_054177405.1 Leptonychotes weddellii
TAGTTAAAAAAAAAGTATGGCTCCTAAAATGGTCAAAGAAACATAAAATTAGCTCTTTGAGGAAGACTCGGTCGCAGCTACAGCGGAGGTTTGGACGCCCTGCTCCTGACTCACCGCTGCTCGCTCTCACCGAGGAACAAGTCGGTCAGGAAGCCGCGCCGCAGCCATGTCTTTTTTAAAGACACCGGGAAGACACCCGTGGAA
>NW_027979965.1:0-204 GCF_054177405.1 Leptonychotes weddellii
CTCTAGGGTCAGGTCTGTTGGGGACAGTTTGATTGCCACTGGGTTCTTTTATATTTAAAATGCTTTGAGGGGCACCTGGGTGGCTCAGTCAGTTAAGTGTTGGACTCCCGGTTTCGGCTCACGTCATGATCTCAGGGTTGTGAGGTCGAGCTCCACATGGGGCTCTGCGCTCAGAATGGAGTCTGCTTGAGACTCTCTCCCCCA
>NW_027979966.1:0-204 GCF_054177405.1 Leptonychotes weddellii
AGTGGGTCGGCCCTGGTTACCAAGGTGTTCACGGGCGTGAACCTTTTGGTTCTTAGCTTCGTCATCCTCTCTGGCTTCATGAAGGGAGATCTGCACCCCTTGCAGCTCACTGAACAGGACTACAAACTGGCCATCTCTGCATCCAATGACACTTCTAGATTAGGCGGGCACTCTTGGCCACAGTAGAGAGTGGGGGGGGGGTAC
>NW_027979967.1:0-204 GCF_054177405.1 Leptonychotes weddellii
AATATAGTGATTTGAAGGGGCACATGCACCTCCCAATGTTTATAGCAGAAATGTCCACAATAAGTAAAATATGGAGAGAGCCCAGATGTCCATCCACAGGTGAATGGATAAAGAGAAGTGGTATATATCCACTTCTCTTGCATTTCTATACATTATCATATATATATATATAATCATATATATATACACATATATACACCCACA
>NW_027979968.1:0-1082 GCF_054177405.1 Leptonychotes weddellii
GGAGAATACCCATAACCAAAAACAAAGTAAGACTTGGGATTTTATTGAAGCGTGGTTGGCCCTGGCTCTTTATCCTCTGCTTGGCAGTTGCATGATCTTGTACCAGTAGTCTTTGAATATCTGTTCTGAGTTTCAGGTTCCTGGGCTATAAAAGGTGAGAGAGTCCATCTGCCTCAGAGAGCTATTGTGAAGCTTAGGTATATGATAATGTAAAAACATCCAAACCAATACCTGGTATATAGTGGGTGCTTAATAAAGGCTAATTCAATCTTATAATACCTAAGACTGTTTTTATCCCCTTGGGATTCATAATGACCCTGTTGAAAATGTCGTGCTAAAGTGACAGTGGTCGAAGCTCTCCTTTTATTCAGAGCACCCAATAGTGACCACAAAGGTCTTCCTCCTCCCACTCACCTGGTAGGTGAAATGAATTATGAGAAAATCTCATTGGTGGACCCCCACAGTGGATGGACTTAATAAAGAAAGGCAATGCTTCAGAGAATCCTGAGCACTTGCAGACTCCGAGGTTGGGAACATCTAATGTCAGAGAAAGCAGAGCAAGCAAGGATAGAGTTGTATGATCAAACCCATTGCCAGACATTAATCGTGGGTTTTTTGTAATTGTCAATTAATCTATAATTTGATAGTAGAACCCAGGATTTAATAATAAACCTTGGACTGAACTATCCAATTAAGAATATAGAGGCTCAAAGGAATGCAAACACATGACTGGATTTACTGAGAGACTAAGATGATTTTTAGCAGAGAGACCAATTAAAATCTCCTGGAAAGTGGAAAGAGATTTAGATTTAGATTGAATTAGCCTTTATTAAGCACCCACTATACACCAGGTATTGGTTTGGATGTTTTTACATTATCATATACCTAAGCTTCACAATAGCTCTCTGAGGCAGATGGACTCTCTCACCTTTTATAGCCCAGGAACCTGAAACTCAGAACAGATATTCAAAGACTACTGGTACAAGATCATGCAACTGCCAAGCAGAGGATAAAGAGCCAGGGCCAACCACGCTTCAATAAAATCCCAAGTCTTACTTTGTTTTTGGTTATGGGTATTCTCC
>NW_027979969.1:0-204 GCF_054177405.1 Leptonychotes weddellii
GCTCTGGTCATGAGTCCTGCATCAGGCTCCTTGCTCAGCCTCAGCGGGGAGCCTGCTTCTCCCTCTCCTCCCTGCTTGTGCTCTCTCTTGCTCTCTCTCTCTCTCTCAAATAAATAAAATCTTTAAAAAAAAAATAAATAAAGCATTATAAGCATTTCCGTTTGAGCTTGTATAAAGGTAGTAGCCTACCTATCTTCACGAAAA
>NW_027979970.1:0-204 GCF_054177405.1 Leptonychotes weddellii
CCTGGGGCCCGAAGGTCCGGCCGGCGTGGGCTCAGAGGTGGGGAGGGGCCGGTCTGGGAGGCGCACGTCTGTCCTGCCGCACCATCGGGGGCCCGGGACTGCAGGCGGGGGAGATGGCTGGGGCAGGCCCCACGCACATGGCCGCCTCCCTGCTGACTGCAGCGACTCCCTGGGGCCACAGCTGATTAGACGTCAACAGGGACC
>NW_027979971.1:0-204 GCF_054177405.1 Leptonychotes weddellii
ATAAGAAGGAGGGAATGATCAACTCTATCCAAAGCTATAAAGTAAAAAATAATGTGGACTGAAAATTGACTATTACATTTAAATATATTTATTATAGTTTAAAATGTGCTTATTGCATTTAAATATATGTACTGTATTTTAAAATATATTTATTGTATCTAAATATATTTATTATATTTTATTATATTTGAGACATAGAAGTCA
>NW_027979972.1:0-204 GCF_054177405.1 Leptonychotes weddellii
AAGGCTGAACCAAAACCTTTTAAAAACAGACATTGCACAAAGCCAAAGTGAAGCTGAACAATCTCATCCAGGTGTTTGCAATCTGTTAGGATGGTAAGTAATATCACTAAGCCAGGAACTTTTTTTTTTTATTCTTATGTTAATCCCCATACATTACATCATTAGTTTTAGATGTAGTGTTCCATGATTCATTGTTTGTACATA
>NW_027979973.1:0-204 GCF_054177405.1 Leptonychotes weddellii
CCGATGGCCAGGCAATTCATGTTACCTAAGGCGATTGAATTGCTACTATGTAATTCTGTGTTAGGCAAAAGAGAACTGAGGTTTTTCTCTCTGATGGGAAAGATGACATCATTGCTGTCATTTTTTAAAGGGCAGTATATGGCTAGAGATCTGGTGAGGGCAATAGGAGGGAAAAAACTTTTAGAGGACCATAATTTATATATA
>NW_027979974.1:0-204 GCF_054177405.1 Leptonychotes weddellii
ACTGCCAGGCCTGTGATTCCAATTTGGAAGGGCTCTGGCCAAGAGATTATTGGAGGGAACATATCCACAACTTTCATGGGGGTAGGGCACACAGTGTTAAAAAGGTCTGTGCTGAGGTCCTCTGTGAGAGTGGACCTGCAGTGCTGAGACTCATCCAAGTCTGGCTGGCGAAGGTGGACTCACAGAGTACTGGGGGAAGTGGGG
>NW_027979975.1:0-204 GCF_054177405.1 Leptonychotes weddellii
TGCACAATACTTTAAAAGTGAATATACATAATAAAAATGTTACACATACACTATCTGCCAGCAATCTATTATGTCTAATTAGATGAGATAGAGGAAAGAAACAGATAAGACATAAAATTAAGCCTCATCATCAAGATTTGCTAAGTGTTTTAACAAACAACCTTGATAGCTCAACAGAATAAAAGGCTTTCACTGCCCATTCAA
>NW_027979976.1:0-204 GCF_054177405.1 Leptonychotes weddellii
ACTGATTTTTTTTTTTAAAGATTTTATTTATTTATTTGACAGAGAGAGACACAGCGAGAGAGGGAATACAAGCAGGGGGAGTGGAAGAGGGAGAAGCAGGCTTCCCGCTGAGCAGGGAGCCCGATGCGGGGCTCGATCCCAGGACCCTGGGATCATGACCTGAGCCGAAGGCAGACGCTTAACGACTGAGCCACCCAGGTGCCC
>NW_027979977.1:0-204 GCF_054177405.1 Leptonychotes weddellii
GTGGGGGGTATTGAGGAGGGCACGTTCTGCATGGAGCACTGGGTGTTATGCACAAACAATGAATCATGGAACACTTCATCTAAAACTAATGATGTAATGTATGGGGATTAACATAAGAATAAAAAAAAAAAAGAAACAGGCCATCTGTGCCTCAATGGACCGATTTAAACTTTTTTTCTGTGCTTGTAATTGTATGTGTTACAA
>NW_027979978.1:0-204 GCF_054177405.1 Leptonychotes weddellii
ATACGGGGCTCGATCCCAGGACCCTGGGATCATGACCTGAGCCGAAGGCAGACGCTTAACGACTGAGCCACCCAGGCGCCCCAAGCGTTCAACTCTTGATTTCAGCTCAGATCATGATCTCAGGGTCATGAGATCAAGCCCTCATTGGGCTCTGTGTTGAGAGCATGGAACCTGCTTAAGATTCTCTCTCCCTCTCCCTTTATC
>NW_027979979.1:0-1082 GCF_054177405.1 Leptonychotes weddellii
CATCATTTTGGCTAAGGTTGGCAGTCCCTAACTTTGGTGTTTTTAAGTGCGACTTGTTGGTGGCTATGGTGGTAATTGGGGTGGCAGGAGGAGTGGCAGTGGCCAGAGTGGTGGTGGTAGTTAGGGTGGAGGTGGTGATGGTGGATTGGTAGTATTGGTAAACACAGTGTGGTAGATGGTGGGGATAGTGGTGGTATTGCCGATGGTGGTGGTGATGGTGGTGATGATGATGGTGGTGATAATGTTGTTAATGGTGATGGTAGTGATGATGGTGGTGGTGTTGGTGATGGTGATGTTGGTGGTGATCATGGTGATGGTGTTGTTGGTGGTGATGATGGTGATGGCAATGGTGGTGGTGATGGTGGTGGTCCTGATGGTGTTTGTGGTGGTGGTAATGATGGTGATGATAGTGATGGTGATGGTGGTGGTGACGGTGGTGATGGTGATGGTGGTGATAATGTTGTTAATGGTGATGATAGTGAGGATGATGATGGTGGTGGTGATGGTGATGGTAGTGAGGATGATGATGGTATTGGTGATGGTGGTGATGATAATGTTGTTGTTAATGGTGATGATAGTGAGGATGATGGTGGTGTTGGTGATGGTGGTGGTAGTGAGGATGATGATGGTATTGGTGATGGTGGTGATGATAATGTTGTTGTTAATGGTGATGATAGTGAGGATGATGATGGTGGTGGTCCTGATGGTGCCTGTGGTGGTGGTAACGATGGTGATGGTGGTGGTGCTAATGTTGTTAATGGTGATGATAGTGAGGATGATGGTGGTGGTGGTGATGGTGGTGGTGATAATGTTGTTAATGGTGATGATAGTGAAGATGATGGTGATGATAGTGAGGATGATGGTGGTGGTGGTGATGGTGATGTTGGTGGTGTGATGGTGATGGTGGTGGTGTTGGTGGTGGTGATGGTGGTGGTGATGGTGGTGATGATGATGGTGGTGATAATGTTGTTGTTAATGGTGATGATAGTGAGGATGATGATGGTGGTGGTGATGGTGGTGGTAGTGAGGATGATGATGGTATTGGTGATGGTGGTGATGATAATGTTGTTGCTAATGGTGAT
>NW_027979980.1:0-204 GCF_054177405.1 Leptonychotes weddellii
CCAGGCCTGTCCATAATACCCGTCCTTGGTCAGATGACTTGGATCATGTGCAAAATACAGGGTCTGATGTTCCTGAGCCAGATGAAGAGCACTTGAATTTAAGTCGAATTCCAAAAGAAGCTCATCTTCTGAGGGCTGATCCTGTCCCAAACACTCCCCTTAGATGTCCTCAGGGAGGACCCTACTTTCTTACAGCCTCTCAGG
>NW_027979981.1:0-204 GCF_054177405.1 Leptonychotes weddellii
ACCCGGGGATGCCACAGGTGAAGCTGCCCAGGACTCCACCCCAGTCCCTTGCCCTGTCTGCTGCAGAGTGCCCCCTTGTCGACTGAGGGTTCCCCTGAGGCCCTGCTACCCTGGGGGAGTGGACCTGGCCAGAGGGAGTGACTGATCTCTCACCAGCCCTCCCTTGCACCCAGGAAAATGCTTCCCAGGCACGTCTGAGGCCAT
>NW_027979982.1:0-204 GCF_054177405.1 Leptonychotes weddellii
GAATGGTTTCATCCCTGTTCAGCTGAATTCCTGAGACCAGATGAAATCCAGGTCTCCTACTCCTCTGCCATCTTGCTCCGCCCCCCAGAGAATATATTATTAAGGCAATAGTAGGTGAATCATTCCATAACTAGGAAAGGGAGATAGACACCTATCTTCAGAAATCACAGAGAATTCCAAACATGATGTATCCAAGGACATCCA
>NW_027979983.1:0-204 GCF_054177405.1 Leptonychotes weddellii
GAGGCGGGCACGTTCTGCATGGAGCACTGGGTGTTATGCACAAACAATGAATCATGGAACACTTCATCTAAAACTAATGATGTAATGTATGGGGATTAACATAAGAATAAAAAAAAAAAACTAAAAAGAAAAAAAAAAAATTATCCAAGACTTTGATTTTTGCCCCCACTACCTCATGCCCAGAACAAATACAGAATTTGTACA
>NW_027979984.1:0-204 GCF_054177405.1 Leptonychotes weddellii
CCCAGATAAGTGGGAGCACTGCTGTGTACCGGCCAGGGAGAGCGCAGTGAACCCCCAGCCTGGATGCAGCCCAAGCGGAGGGGACCAGGGGCGGTTCTGTTGCTGCCCACGTCCCTGACCTGCAGGGGTGGCTACAGCCCCAGACCCCCTTCCCAGAGTGTGCCTCCCCATCCTTTGTCCTCACTGGACCCTTCTTTCCTGGCG
>NW_027979985.1:0-204 GCF_054177405.1 Leptonychotes weddellii
TGGGTTAGCCTGGTGATGGGTATTAAAGAGGGCACGTTCTGCATGGAGCACTGGGTGTTATGCACAAACAATCATGGAACACTACATCAAAAACTAATGATGTAATGTATGGTGATTAACATAACAATAAAGAGAAAAAAAAAAAAAGATTGACCGGTAGAGTGAGGAAACAGACCAAGGAGAGAGATGGAGAGAAGACAGACA
>NW_027979986.1:0-204 GCF_054177405.1 Leptonychotes weddellii
CAGAAGGGGAAGAATGAAGGGGGGGAAATCGGAGGGGGAGATGAACCATGAGAGACGATGGACTCTGAAAAACAAACTGAGGGTTCTAGAGGGGAGGGCGGTGGGAGGATGGTTTAGCCTGGTGATGGGTATTAAAAAGGACACGTTCTACATGGAGCACTGGGTGTTATATGCAAACAAGGAATCATGGAACACTACATCAAA
>NW_027979987.1:0-204 GCF_054177405.1 Leptonychotes weddellii
AGTAGAAAGTTCTTTGCTTTCAACACTCCCTTGGGTAATGTTCAATTTAATGCACTCTAAGCAATGAATCTTTTTTTTTTTTTTAATTTTATTTTTTTTATTCTTATGTTAATCCCCATACATTACATCATTAGTTCTAGATGAAGTGTTCCACGATTCATTGTTTGTGCATAACACCCAGTGCTCCATGCAGAACGTGCCCTC
>NW_027979988.1:0-204 GCF_054177405.1 Leptonychotes weddellii
AGATTTATATGACACAGCAAAGAATTTTCCATAATTTGTATATTCTTTTTTTTAACATTTTTTAATATTATGTTATGTTAATCACCATACATTACATCATTAGTTTTTGATGTAGTGTTCCATGATTCATTGTTTGTGTATAACACCCAGTGCTCCATGCAGTACGTGCCCTCTTTAATACCCATCACCAGGCTAACCCCGCCC
>NW_027979989.1:0-204 GCF_054177405.1 Leptonychotes weddellii
AGACGAACCATGAGAGACGATGGACTCTGAAAAACAAACTGAGGGTTCTAGAGGGGAGGTGGGTGGGAGGATGGGTTAGCCTGGTGGTGGGTATTGAGGAGGGCACATTCTGCATGGAGCACTGGGTGTTATGCACAAACAATGAATCATGGAACACTACATCTAAAACTAATGATGTAATGTATGGGGATTAACATAACAATA
>NW_027979990.1:0-1082 GCF_054177405.1 Leptonychotes weddellii
CAGTTACTTTCCTGCCTCAAAAACAAAACAAAACCCCCTAAAAGTCCAATTCAAAGAAATAAAAGAACAGAGCCCTGGAACACAGAGGCTGTTCCCTGAGCAGGAATTCCTCTGAGGAGACTCCTGACACACAGAGTCGAGAAGAGGAGAACCGAAGCCGCAGACCGCACAGCTCCACACAGGGCGCACGCAGGGCCCCAGCAAGAGTGCACTGCGGACTGGGCCAGAGCCCTGGAGGATCCCCAGGCCCATCGAGAGGGCGCAGGGCCCCAGTCAGCAGTGGAGGTGAGGAGCAATGAGCCACAGGAGCGCCTGAGCAGCCCAAGCGGTTCCCGGTTTTTGGTCCAGAGCAGTGGGATGAGCGGCGGACGGTAAGACCTCCCGGTTGTGGGCACCGAGGCCACACACGTGGCAGAGTACCCACGCTTCAGGCCTCCACAGGTGGGGGGGGTCACACATTTACTGCGACACAGACCGCTTCTGTCTGGGATAAATGTTAAATTGGAGGGAATACGGGTGCGCTCCAAGAGGGTCTTGGGCAAACCAGGACACACATCCACTCTATCCGTGCTGGACGTGGGTGATCTTCCTGAAGGCAGCTCTCAGAGAACCACACTGAGGGAAAAGCGACTCGGGAGACAATCTTGTCTGCCAACTCACAGCCAGTTCAAAACGGGAGTGGTGCCTACAGATTCCGTGTGTAAGAAGACACTATCCACAGGAGAAAAAGGCAGCCTACAGAATGGGAAGAACATCTGCCAACCATGTCTCTGGTAAAGAACTCATACCCAGAATACACAGCAAACTCCTAAAACCCAACAACAGAAACCAACATGATTCAAAATGGGAAAAGGACTGGAATGGACATTTCTCAAAGAAGACACATAAGCGTCCAAGGAGCACATGGGGAGATGCTCAACATCACTAATCACTACGGAAATGCAAATCAAAGCCACGATGAGTCACCACCTCCTGTCCCTTAGCATGGCTACTACCAAAAAGCCAGCAAATAACACATGTCGGAGAAATCAGAACCCTCGTGCGCTGTCGCTGGAATGCAAACTGGGGCAGCCACTGCAGGC
>NW_027979991.1:0-204 GCF_054177405.1 Leptonychotes weddellii
GCACACACACCACTTTTCTGATTTTAGATGAATAAAGCCTATAAAGAATGGTGATCCTAGGGAAGAGTATGGCATAAGCAGCAGGCCAGTTCCCTAATGGTGATATTGTAGGGCGATTTGACAATGTGTATGATGAAACGTTTTAAGTACTACTCTGCAATTCTACCTTTTGGATAAAATGTGACAAGGGCACAGTCTAACCAA
>NW_027979992.1:0-204 GCF_054177405.1 Leptonychotes weddellii
AGCCTGGTGATGGGTATTAAAGAAGGCACGTACTGAATGGAGCACTGGGTGTTATACGCAAACAATGAAACATGGAACACTACATCAAAAACTAATGATGTGATGTATGGTGATTAACATAACATAATAAAAAAAAGATTACAAGTATGTAGAAAGGGCAGTAAAAAATGACAGGTGAATATCCAAAAGTATGTTTGTAAGACA
>NW_027979993.1:0-204 GCF_054177405.1 Leptonychotes weddellii
GGGGACTAGCCAGAGTGAGCTGACACTCATAATAGGGAATTTGGAACGCCACATATTGGTTCTTTTTTTTTTTATTCTTATGTTAATGCCCATACATTACATCATTAGTTTTAGATGAAGTGTTCCATGATTCATTGTTTGTGCATAACACCCAGTGCTCCATGCAGAATGTGCCCTCCTCAATACCCACCACCAGGCTAACCC
>NW_027979994.1:0-204 GCF_054177405.1 Leptonychotes weddellii
TATTAGGCCAGGCAATTCATGTTACCTAAGGCGATTGAATTGCTACTATGTAATTCTGTGTTAGGCAAAAGAGAACTGAGGTTTTTCTCTCTGATGGGAAAGATGACATCATTGCTGTCATTTTTTAAAGGGCAGTATATGGCTAGAGATCTGGTGAGGGCAATAGGAGGGAAAAAACTTTTAGAGGACCATAATTTATTCCAA
>NW_027979995.1:0-204 GCF_054177405.1 Leptonychotes weddellii
CCGGCGGGGTTGGCCTGGTGGTGGGTATTGAGGAGGGCACGTTCTGCATGGAGCACTGGGTGTTATGCACAAACAATGAATCATGGAACACTTCATCTAGAACTAATGATGTAAAATATGGGGATTAACATAAGAATAAAAAAAAAAAAAAAGAAACAAGAAAGTGGCCAGTCAATGACAGCTGAATGATTGATGCAGGGTGTC
>NW_027979996.1:0-204 GCF_054177405.1 Leptonychotes weddellii
ACCAATTTTTCAATTAGTTCTTTCCTAGCTCCTCGATGGCCATCCAATCCAGCAGCCACTGCCCATAAATAAGTATAGGGCTTTGTACCTCATGCCATAAAATGAACAACCAGATATATCCCTCCAAGTTCTGTCTGCTTGGAGGATTTCCCTTCATCCTGGTCTTCTGTGGTCATGCCCGAGTGGGTGGTGGTGTGGTGGACA
>NW_027979997.1:0-204 GCF_054177405.1 Leptonychotes weddellii
CCAGCCCTGTCCATAATACCCGTCCTTGGTCAGATGACTTGGATCATGTGCAAAATACAGGGTCTGATGTTCCTGAGCCAGATGAAGAGCACTTGAATTTAAGTCGAATTCCAAAAGAAGCTCATCTTCTGAGGGCTGATCCTGTCCCAAACACTCCCCTTAGATGTCCTCAGGGAGGACCCTACTTTCTTACAGCCTCTCAGG
>NW_027979998.1:0-204 GCF_054177405.1 Leptonychotes weddellii
GGGCGCCTGGGTGGCTCAGTTGGTTAAGCGACTGCCTTCGGCTCAGGTCATGATCCTGGAGTCCCTGGATCGAGTCCCGCATCGGGCTCCCTGCTCGGCAGGGAGTCTGCTTCTCCCTCTGACCCTCCCCCCTCTCATGTGCTCTCTCTCATTCTCTCTCTCTCAAATAAATAAATAAAATCTTTAAAAAAAAATAAAATAAAA
>NW_027979999.1:0-204 GCF_054177405.1 Leptonychotes weddellii
ACCAATTTTTCAATTAGTTCTTTCCTAGCTCCTCGATGGCCATCCAATCCAGCAGCCACTGCCCATAAATAAGTATAGGGCTTTGTACCTCATGCCATAAAATGAACAACCAGATATATCCCTCCAAGTTCTGTCTGCTTGGAGGATTTCCCTTCATCCTGGTCTTCTGTGGTCATGCCCGAGTGGGTGGTGGTGTGGTAGACA
>NW_027980000.1:0-204 GCF_054177405.1 Leptonychotes weddellii
CCAGGAATCAAATTTCTCCGTATTTAGAGAGCCAGTTGATTAATATAGAATCCTTGTTAGTTACCAAATGATCACTAACCTGATTATTTAATTTATATTTTTTCTTTTCTTTTTTTTTAAGATTTTATTTATTTATTTGACAGAGACACAGTGAGAGAGGGAACACAAGCAGGGGGAGTGGGAGAGGGAGAAGCAGGCTTCCCG
>NW_027980001.1:0-1082 GCF_054177405.1 Leptonychotes weddellii
AATCCAGGCTGGGCTCTGCCCCTGGTAGTTTTGACGCCCGCTTGGCTGCTGAAACCATCTTTTGATACACAGTGATTTGAGGACAGGTTAACAAAAATTAGTTGGGCTAACAGTGGATCGCAGAGCTTGGAACTCCGCTGCTTCAGCCCCCTCTGTTTGCAAAGGACGAGGTTAGGGTGACCAGCTCAAGGCCACTTAAATTTGCAGGCCATTGTACAGATGAAGAGACCAAGGCCTAGAGAGGGCAGTGAGACTCATGGAGGGAGTTGTCAGCTGGAGAGAGGTTGACCTTGTCAAGCAGCTGGTTTTGCTGAGGTCCTACTGTGTGCTAGGCTTGACTCACCTGTGGGGTTCAGATCTGGGCCTACATGGACTGGACCCAGCCTCAAGGTCACCGGAGGCTCTGGCCTGCGTACCCATGAGGCTCCAGGTGACGTTTCTAGAGGGTTGATCTAGTTCCTGACCAGGAAGAGTGGCTCAGGGGAGGTTGTTGGCTCATCCCTGCCTGGGGCTGGCTCACCCTGGGCCCCTTACTCAACCTCTCTGAATTGCTTTGAGCCCTGTGGTCCCTGAGACCATTTCCAGCCCAGAGAGTTATCTGTCTTCTCAGCAAACACCTGCAGGGTGCCAGTACTGGGGTGCAAAGGTGACACATGGACAGCTGGCTGATGGGCGCTCTTGGACCAAGGATGAATGAGATGAGTGCACGTTCAAGGGCACATGTGCCCGCCCTGCCGTGAAATGGCCGATGGAGACAATCTCACTGGCCAGGTGGAGATCGTGAACTTTGTCCAGCGGTGCCAAGGAATGACAGCAGACTTTTAGGTGGGGGGACAGTTTTAAGCCTTATACAGACCACCTGGGTGGCTGTGCAGGGCAGGGGGTAGCAGCGGGGAGGTAGCTGCTAACCAGTATGCATTCCCTCGGTGAACAGCTGAGCCTGTGTCGTGGGCCAGGCTCAGAGCTATGCAGGCTTTATACAGCCGAGTGCCCCAGCAGGCCTTGCTGTGGGAGTGTGGGACTGAGGGCGAGGGTTTCAGGGACAAGCAGGCATGCAGAGGTGGTACCGGGAGATAGGATTT
>NW_027980002.1:0-204 GCF_054177405.1 Leptonychotes weddellii
ACACACACACACACACACACACACACACACACACAAAGTAACAAGACTAGAAAGGTTTAAAGAGAATTAGGAACTCTAAGGAATTATTTTAAGGAACTATCATTCAAAAAAAAATGATAAGAGCAAACTTTGGTAATTAAGCAGTGGCTTAGATCTGGGTCCTACTCTGTTTATACTGAATCTTCCTTCTGAGTGTAGCCGGGT
>NW_027980003.1:0-204 GCF_054177405.1 Leptonychotes weddellii
AAAGCTCTCAGTTTTTCCCCATTGAGAATAATATTCGCTGTAGGTTTTTCATAGATGGCTTTTATGATATTGAGGTATGTACCCTCGATCCCTATACTCTGAAGAGTTTTGATCAAGAAAGGATGCTGTACTTTGTCAAAAGCTTTTTCTGCATCTATTGAGAGGATCATATGATTCTTGTTCTTTCTTTTGTTAATGTATTGT
>NW_027980004.1:0-204 GCF_054177405.1 Leptonychotes weddellii
CACAGCCCTGAGATCATGACCTGAGCCGAAATCAAGAGTCAGACCATAAACTGATTGAGACACCCAGGCACCCCCAAATTTTTATTTAAATTCTAGTTACCTCCAATGACTTTTGTTCAAAGTGGCCCTTCCCAGCTTCCTTCTTTTGTTTATAATATTCCTTTCCTTTGATTTCTTATGTGAATATATTGGGGTCTGGTAGTG
>NW_027980005.1:0-204 GCF_054177405.1 Leptonychotes weddellii
CTCTTGGGTCAGGTCTGTTGGGGACAGTTTGATTGCCACTGGGTTCTTTTATATTTAAAATGCTTTGAGGGGCACCTGGGTGGCTCAGTCAGTTAAGTGTTGGACTCCCGGTTTCGGCTCACGTCATGATCTCAGGGTTGTGAGGTCGAGCTCCACATGGGGCTCTGCGCTCAGAATGGAGTCTGCTTGAGACTCTCTCTCCCA
>NW_027980006.1:0-204 GCF_054177405.1 Leptonychotes weddellii
CCTGCGGCCCGAAGGTCCGGCCGGCGTGGGCTCAGAGGTGGGGAGGGGCCGGTCTGGGAGGCGCACGTCTGTCCTGCCGCACCATCGGGGGCCCGGGACTGCAGGCGGGGGAGATGGCTGGGGCAGGCCCCACGCACATGGCCGCCTCCCTGCTGACTGCAGCGACTCCCTGGGGCCACAGCTGATTAGACGTCAACAGAGACC
>NW_027980007.1:0-204 GCF_054177405.1 Leptonychotes weddellii
GAACCATGAGAGACGATGGACTCTGAAAAACAAACTGAGGGTTCTAGAGGGGAGGGGGGTGGGAGGATGGGTTAGCCTGGTGATGGGTATTAAAGAGGGCACGTTCTGCATGGAGCACTGGGTGTTATGCACAAACAATGAATCATGGAACACTACATCAAAAACTAATGATGTAATGTATGGTGATTAACATAACAATAAAAA
>NW_027980008.1:0-204 GCF_054177405.1 Leptonychotes weddellii
AATATAATTACAAAGAAGAGCACAAAAACAGTGCTCAGTTGTCTCTGCCGTGAGTCCATGTTCTCACTCTTCAGTGACAGCTTTGCAAGTTCTCAGACTTGGCTGGCGCTGATGTGTATCTGGTGGCTTCCTTAGCCTAGCCTGCGATTGGCTTAGTCCTTTTCTTGAGCTCGGGATCTTAACTTACTCTTGGCTCTGTGAGAA
>NW_027980009.1:0-204 GCF_054177405.1 Leptonychotes weddellii
GCTCAGGTCATGAGTCCTGCATCAGGCTCCTTGCTCAGCCTCAGCGGGGAGCCTGCTTCTCCCTCTCCTCCCTGCTTGTGCTCTCTCTTGCTCTCTCTCTCTCTCTCAAATAAATAAAATCTTTAAAAAAAAAATAAATAAAGCATTATAAGCATTTCCGTTTGAGCTTGTATAAAGGTAGTAGCCTACCTATCTTCACAAAAA
>NW_027980010.1:0-204 GCF_054177405.1 Leptonychotes weddellii
GGTAGTGAGGAGGGCACATTCTGCATGGAGCACTGGGTGTTATGCACAAACAATGAATCATGGAACACTTCATCTAGAACTAATGATGTAATGTATGGGGATTAACATAAGAATAAAAAAAAAACAAAAAACATACAGCTTCTTAAATGTCCTCCTAAGACTGTTTTCATAGTTAAATCCTTCACCCATACAGAATTTATTTTA
>NW_027980011.1:0-204 GCF_054177405.1 Leptonychotes weddellii
AAAAAAAGAAATACCACATGCTGGGTGCCTGAGTGGCTCAGTTGGTTAAGCGTCTGGCTCTTGGTTTCGGCTCAGGTCGTGATCCCAGGGTCCTGGGATCAAGCCCTACACTGGGCTCTGCACTCAGCGCAAAGTCTGCTTAAAGATTCTCTCTCTCTCCCTCTGCCCCTTCCCCACACATGTGCTCGCTCACTCTCTCAGATA
>NW_027980012.1:0-1082 GCF_054177405.1 Leptonychotes weddellii
GGAGAGGTTCTGCCTTTGCTTCTGCCAAATGCCCCAGAGCTGTCACTGCTTCAGGATCTCCTTAAATATTAATGTCTTGGTTGGAAGTTCACAGATCACTCTGGTATTAATTTGGGTCCCAAGCCTGTGTGAGATCAGGCTCATGGTTGTGAATTCTTAGAGGAAAACTTCTTCATTCCCCTCATCCACACCTATGGTGATCATCTGCCTTCATCGGTGGCTGGCTTTTTCTCCTGGTTCACCCCTTCACTGAAGATATAGCCCCTCTAGGATTTCATTTGGGTACCACGGCCTCAGCCCTGGCCCCTAGGTAGCTATTTAAACCGAAGACCCTTGGATACCAAGATTTGCAGCATCCCTAGAATAGATGAAACGTTGGCTCTTGTGTGCTGTGGATTTGTTTTCCATTGGTTTTGACCTTGGGGACCTTACTTTCCTATGCCCGGCTGCTATTTAAAAGGATGATTATTATATTTTTCTGGTGTTTCCAGGTGGTTTATAGAGAATTTTTAGATTATCCAGTCCACCATATTGCCAGACATGGAAGCAGAGCACAGCTCCTGGGTTTGAATCCCAGCCTATGGTGCTGGGCAAGTCACTTCTTTTTGAGCTTCAGTTTTCTGTGTGTAAGATGGGAATGCTGATAGGACCCGCTTTATTGGGCCTTATTGGGCTGCCATGAGGATTAAATTAAATTAAATTAATTTACATATGTGAAGCACTTTGTACCATGCCTAGCACACCATAGCCCCCAATTCCTGTCTTTGTCAAGTTTCCCAAAAACCTGTTCAAATTGGGGTAGGCCAAAAACAGGGAATGTATTGGCTCCCCTAACTTAAAGTTTAGGTGTGGCTAGATCTAGAGGCTCAGAGGATGTCCTCTGGAAGCTCTTTCTCCATTTCTTCTTGCTTCCTGCATGTTGGCTTTTCCCTCCCACAGGCTCTCCTCTGGGCAAGGTAGAGATGGCCAGGGGCTCTGGCAACTCCAGGCCTGCACCCCACCAGTTTAGTACCCTAGCAGGAAAAAGCATTCCTTATTTCCAGTAGCTTCAGCAGTAAATTCGGGCTTGTATCTCTTCATGC
>NW_027980013.1:0-204 GCF_054177405.1 Leptonychotes weddellii
GGACTCTGAAAAACAAACTGAGGGTTCTAGAGGGGAGGGGGGTGGGAGGATGGGTTGGCCTGGTGGTGGGTATTGAGGAGGGCACGTTCTGCATGGAGCACTGGGTGTTGTGCACGAACAATGAATCATGGAACACTTCATCTAGAACTAATGATGTAATGTATGGGGATTAACATAAGAATAAAAAAAAAAAAAGAAAAAAAA
>NW_027980014.1:0-204 GCF_054177405.1 Leptonychotes weddellii
ATATGTTTTTTTTTTTTTAAAGATTTTATTTATTTATTTGACAGAGAAAGACACAGCGAGAGAGGGAACACAAATGGGGAGTGGGAGAGGGAGAAGCAGACTCCCTGCCGAGCAGGGAGCCCGATGCGGGACTCGATCCTGGGACTCCAGGATCATGACCTGAGCCGAAGGCAGTCGCTTAACCAACTGAGCCACCCAGGTGCC
>NW_027980015.1:0-204 GCF_054177405.1 Leptonychotes weddellii
GTACGGCATGGAGCACTGGGTGTTATACGAAAACAATGGATCGTGGATCACCACATCAAAAACTAATGATGTATTGTATGGTGACTAACATAACATAATAAAATTAAAAAAAAAAAAGAAAAATTGACCTAACTTACATTCATTTCCAACTTACACAGTGAAATCATATTTTCAATTCGCTAGGGAAAAACTGTCCCCACTTAA
>NW_027980016.1:0-204 GCF_054177405.1 Leptonychotes weddellii
ACCATGACCACTTCCCATTTGTTTCCTTTATGGTGTCACCAAAACTTGTAACTCGTCCTGTATTCTAGTCTTATGAAAAGGGGTTTGATGGCTCTGGAGACAGTTCTGGTGCTCTGAGGGTGCGTGATTTTGGGTCCATGGAGCTGCTTCTGGTCCCGGGGGGCCAGCTGTCCCCCAGGGGACCTGGGGATGGAGCCTCGTGCC
>NW_027980017.1:0-204 GCF_054177405.1 Leptonychotes weddellii
GCTCTGGTCATGAGTCCTGCATCAGGCTCCTTGCTCAGCCTCAGCGGGGAGCCTGCTTCTCCCTCTCCTCCCTGCTTGTGCTCTCTCTTGCTCTCTCTCTCTCTCTCAAATAAATAAAATCTTTAAAAAAAAAATAAATAAAGCATTATAAGCATTTCCGTTTGAGCTTGTATAAAGGTAGTAGCCTACCTATCTTCACAAAAA
>NW_027980018.1:0-204 GCF_054177405.1 Leptonychotes weddellii
GGGGAAGGAAACTAGGATCGGCAGGGCCTGCATATCAGGAAGAACTATCTATAATCCAGGCTTCATGTATCGCTTCTCTAGCCAACTGGTTTTAGTGAAATCCACACGAGCGTATGTGGATCCCCATTCAGAGAGGGTATTTATTCATTTTTTATTTTGTGTGACAAATTACCCCCAACTTAGCAGCTTCAAAAATTTTACCAA
>NW_027980019.1:0-204 GCF_054177405.1 Leptonychotes weddellii
AAATGGGCAAAATATCTGAAAAGCAAAAGCATCAAAGATACACTGATATTAAGTATATGAAAAGATGCCAGGAAACGACAGATGTTGGCGGGGATGCGGAGAAAGGGGAACCCTCCTACACTGTTGGTGGGAATGCAAGCTGGTGCAGCCACTCTGGAAAACTGTATGGAGGTTCCTCAAAAAGTTGAAAATAGAGCTAACCTA
>NW_027980020.1:0-204 GCF_054177405.1 Leptonychotes weddellii
CAGGGGATTATTTTCACAGCTGCACTAAACTCTTTCCCGAACTTCCATGTTTTCAGTAGCCAGAAGTTAGCTGTACACTCCCGGCCTTTTCTCACTGATATTTAACATATGAGAAGCACCAATTCAATGGGTTATTCACTTCACTCATGATAGTTCAATCAAATAAAGCCTAAGGAAAGCCTGGTGCCGAGATCTATGTAGTTA
>NW_027980021.1:0-204 GCF_054177405.1 Leptonychotes weddellii
TAGACCACACAAGGTATGTTTTATAAAATGATTAAAATAATACAATATTCATGATTATAGTACTAGAAATAATTCAGATGAGCTTTAATTCCTCATTTTCCATTTCTTAATTTTTCCATGTTAACGAAGACCTAACTTACATTTTATATGTATCAGGAATTCAGAGGTACTGATTTTCTTGTATTTATAAACTGCTGTGCATAA
>NW_027980022.1:0-204 GCF_054177405.1 Leptonychotes weddellii
CTCTAGGGTCAGGTCTGTTGGGGACAGTTTGATTGCCACTGGGTTCTTTTATATTTAAAATGCTTTGAGGGGCACCTGGGTGGCTCAGTCAGTTAAGTGTTGGACTCCCGGTTTCGGCTCACGTCATGATCTCAGGGTTGTGAGGTCGAGCTCCACATGGGGCTCTGCGCTCAGAATGGAGTCTGCTTGAGACTCTCTCTCCCA
>NW_027980023.1:0-1082 GCF_054177405.1 Leptonychotes weddellii
GGAAATGAATCATAAGTTGTTAGTTGTGTCTTAAGAAAGAATTCTTCCACAAGTCTGCCAGAACTTGAAAAGCTGACTGCCCAAAGGAATTGAAATGTTAGGTGTATTAACCAGACAAGAAGTACATCACATCAGGCTGTCCTCAGCTGGGATATTCACAGAATATGTGTTCACTTGAATGTTGTTTTATCAGATTAAAATAAAATTCTTTTGTTGAAGCAAAGTTACTATAAGTGCACATAGAAAGAAGCAAATACACTTAAGGAATTAAGTCTTATATATGAATGATTACCCTCCTAAGGTAAATATATAATAAATAAATTGACTTTTTTTCTGTTTGCATATTTATGGCCTAAAGAAATGAGAATTTATTATGTGTGATGTCAGATTTAAAAACCTGACTTTTAGAAAAATATATAATTATTTATAGTATAAATATATATTTTTATTTTTATGATTTATTGATGATGCTGTTTGATATTATAATACAAATATTATTTAATTCTTAGGTATACCTCCATAGTAATTATGTCTCTTTAAGCAAAGCCATATTGTATCTTCCCTCTTTCATTAGTTATCACAAGACTGGGCTTCCTCCTTTCGTTTGCTACCTTGAGATAGCTGAAGTTTGCACCTTCAGCGTTCCAATCTGTCTCTTGCCCCACTCAACATCATCCTTCACACCATAATGATATATTTGTTTCACTTGGTAACACTGTCAAGTTCTAAAATCATAACATATGGCATGTATGCACTGTCTGTGTTTCTAATTTTTGAGTATCTTTGTATAAGTAATTTTATTAAAGATTTATAGACTCATGGAATGCTCAGGATCAAATGATCCAAACTGATGAAGCCTAGCGTTGTATAAGGGAAGAAATTAAGACCCAGGGAGGTTACTGACTTGTCAAGACTGATTAATGACATGGTCATGTATAAAAATTAAATGAAACTGGAATGAGATTTTTTTTTTCCTGCTAACCATTTCGGTAACATCTTTGTGCTCTTTCCAAAATCAATGTAAATCTTAAAACATGGACATGGTACTCAAATAATATTGTTAAAATGCACAACATGATTAA
>NW_027980024.1:0-204 GCF_054177405.1 Leptonychotes weddellii
TAATTAAGCTCGTATCAGTCTTCAATCTATACCAATCTTAGTATATATGAACCATAGTATATATGCTTCTAAGTATATATGCATTAATCCACAATGTAATTAGCAATATACACAATATTAGCATAAAAAAAACAGCCTAATATAGGCTGTTTGTTCATTGTCATTGGCTGTTAACACATATTAAACACTATAATCAGTAGTCTA
>NW_027980025.1:0-204 GCF_054177405.1 Leptonychotes weddellii
CCTGGGGCCCGAAGGTCCGGCCGGCGTGGGCTCAGAGGTGGGGAGGGGCCGGTCTGGGAGGCGCACGTCTGTCCTGCCGCACCATCGGGGGCCCGGGACTGCAGGCGGGGGAGATGGCTGGGGCAGGCCCCACGCACATGGCCGCCTCCCTGCTGACTGCAGCGACTCCCTGGGGCCACAGCTGATTAGACGTCAACAGAGACC
>NW_027980026.1:0-204 GCF_054177405.1 Leptonychotes weddellii
CCATATATACAATGGAATATTACTCAGCCATCAGAAAAGATGAATACCCAACTTTTACATCAACATGGATGGGACTGGAGGAGATTATGCTAAGTGAAATAAGTCAAGCAGAGAAAGTCAATTATCATATGGTTTCACTTATTTGTGGAACATAAGGAATAACATGGAGGACATTAGGAGAAGGAAGGGAAAAATGGGGAGGGG
>NW_027980027.1:0-204 GCF_054177405.1 Leptonychotes weddellii
AAGGAGGTCTGTAAACATCTAGGCTATGTCCAGTTTTGGATTTTCCCTGATCTTCCAAATTCTCTAACCTATTAAGTAACAACTAGGGATCCAACCAGAATTAGAAAACAATCAGCAGCAAATCTCTGGCCCTTTTCTGACAGTGCTTTTGAGGAAGGTCAAAATGTGTAAATTCATGAGAGAGAGAGAGAGATTGAGCAAGAG
>NW_027980028.1:0-204 GCF_054177405.1 Leptonychotes weddellii
GAGGGGAAAATAAAATATCAGCAAGAATGACACATTCATGATGTAGATGTAACTGGGCCATTTTGGAGCTTATGATGATAAAGGAAGGAGATATTCAGCATAGTTTGATAGTTCTCAAGTTTTGGAAAGCAAATTTTTACATACAAATTATAATAATGATCCAATGATCAGAAACTATACAAAGCAATATGACAAAATTGGCAC
>NW_027980029.1:0-204 GCF_054177405.1 Leptonychotes weddellii
ACTGATTTTTTTTTTTAAAGATTTTATTTATTTATTTGACAGAGAGAGACACAGCGAGAGAGGGAATACAAGCAGGGGGAGTGGAAGAGGGAGAAGCAGGCTTCCCGCTGAGCAGGGAGCCCGATGCGGGGCTCGATCCCAGGACCCTGGGATCATGACCTGAGCCGAAGGCAGACGCTTAACGACTGAGCCACCCAGGCGCCC
>NW_027980030.1:0-204 GCF_054177405.1 Leptonychotes weddellii
CCACTTGGACTCATGGCAGCAGAAAATTTACCGTGAGAGACTTTCCTCTGTTAAGACTCATATGTTACCTTCTCTTTTTTTTTTTTTATTTATTTTTTTATTCTTATGTTAATCCCCATACATTACATCATTAGTTCTAGATGAAGTGTTCCATGATTCATTGTTTGTGCATAACACCCAGTGCTCCATGCAGAATGTGACCTC
>NW_027980031.1:0-204 GCF_054177405.1 Leptonychotes weddellii
TGCACAATACTTTAAAAGTGAATATACATAATAAAAATGTTACACATACACTATCTGCCAGCAATCTATTATGTCTAATTAGATGAGATAGAGGAAAGAAACAGATAAGACATAAAATTAAGCCTCATCATCAAGATTTGCTAAGTGTTTTAACAAACAACCTTGATAGCTCAACAGAATAAAAGGCTTTCACTGCCCACTCAA
>NW_027980032.1:0-204 GCF_054177405.1 Leptonychotes weddellii
CCGACAGCCTGGTGGTGGGTATTGAGGAGGGCACATTCTGCATGGAGCACTGGGTGTTATGCACAAACAATGAATCATGGGACACTTCATCTAGAACTAATGATGTAATGTATGGGGATTAACATAAATAAAAAAATTAAAAAACAAAAAAACTAAAAAAAAAAAAAAGAAAAGAAATATCCAATTAGAAAATTAGAATAGCCA
>NW_027980033.1:0-204 GCF_054177405.1 Leptonychotes weddellii
ACAATAGGTGTTGGTGACGATGTGCAGGAAGGTGAATCCTCTTGCATTGTTTGGTGGGAATGCAAACTGGTGCAGCCACTCTGGAGAAAAGTATGGTAGTTCCAAAAAAGCTAAAAATGGATCTACCGCATGATCCAGCAATTACACTACTAGGTATTTACCCAAAGCATACAGAAATACACATTTGAAGGAGTACACGCACAC
>NW_027980034.1:0-1082 GCF_054177405.1 Leptonychotes weddellii
TATTTCATTGGCCAGGACAGGCCCACAAAGCCCCTCATCTGTGAGGGAAGTTGGCAAAGTCTTTTTCAGCTTCTGTGGCAGTGGTTAAAGGAGAAGGGGTTGGGAGGGCTATGGGGTCAGCCAGCGAACAGGTGTGATACTGCCCCATAGAGCTGGCAGGAGGTCCCGAAAGTATCCTAGTGAATTCTAGCTGAGCGCTTAGTACAGAGGCGGACCCAGGGCCAGCACTTGGTAACTGTTAGCTGTGACTCTCTAAGAGCCTATTTTTCTTTCCTTTGCACCTGAGTCAGCCTCACCAGTGATTTTCAACCATATTTAGTATGTGAATCCAGAGTCATTGGTATTTGGTGTTAGGAAGTTATTGGACTTTTTATAGTTCTGCCCTACTTTTCTGTGTGCTTTGCTCGCACAAGTTTTGGTGTATTGTGCAGGAGCATTCATAGCATACTTTCTGGAGAAAAATGTTGAGTAGCAGAGTAGGCAGAGATTATCCTGGACAAGGTATTTTTGCTTACCCAGAGCCCCCTTCTGACAAAGCTGCAGGGAACTCCTCACGCGTAGGTAGGTTACTATGCTTTGCCCAATACCCCCTTCTACCCTGGCTTCAACAGCATGGACCAGAGGACAGTGCCTGACCCAAAGGCAGCCAAGCAAGAGGCCAGTGAGATTTCTGCCGGGTAAGAACCCTCCATACGGGGTAGTCATAACCGACCTATCAGCCCCTCGATCTTAGCGTGACTCCTTGAATGCAAGATTCTAGTGTTATACAGAAACCAAGGGGCACAGAGGGGACAAGCAGATGCCACAAGGAACAGAAGCCACGAGTAGGTGCAAGGCAGGAGGTCAATGGCTGAGGTCACTGCAGAAGCTACAGAAGCAGAACAGGGCGTGGTGGAGTGACAGTGATGGGAACAGCAGCCTGTACTGAGAGGGACAAGACGACCAGATCCCTGGAGCTACCCTGTGTCCTGAGCCGTGTCCCAATTGTACCCTGGCTGAGTACCACCTTCCCTGCTCCCCCACATCCCTCTATTAACCCCCCCCCCCCGTATTGGGCTGCCTTACTAAAGGCTCCAATCCTG
>NW_027980035.1:0-204 GCF_054177405.1 Leptonychotes weddellii
GTCCGGGCTAAGTAATCTGCTCGGGTTTGCCCTTGGGAGCTTTTGTTCCCTGCAAGCTTTCTCTACAGCTTTGGAGGACAAGAGTGAAAATGGCAGCCTCCCAATCTCTGCCCCAGAGGAACCGAGAACTCAGGGCCCAGCTCCTCAGTGAGCCCCCAGAGAAAAGCAGTCAGTCACTCCCGTCTCCCCGGTCTCCGGCCGCAC
>NW_027980036.1:0-204 GCF_054177405.1 Leptonychotes weddellii
TCATGTGTATGGGCAAAAAACTCGAGGACTGTATTTGTGACTAATTGTATAACAGGTTATTTTAGTTTCTGTTCTGTGGAAAGTGTAAAGCATTCCAACAAAGGGTTTTAATGTAGATTTTTTTTTTTTTTTTTGCACCCATGCTGTTGATTGCTAAATGTAATAGTCTGATCATGACGCTGAATAAATGTGTCTTTTTTTAAA
>NW_027980037.1:0-204 GCF_054177405.1 Leptonychotes weddellii
GCGTTGCAAGGGAGAAGCGCGTGACCCTCTCCCGGGGGACCTGGCCACCTGCTCTCCTAGGTTCCTGCCAGTTGTCCACCGTGGGCTTCCAGGAAACCCGCTGTGGCCCCTGTCACCCCAGCTCCGCCGCAGATCCACGTGGTCTCAGCTTCGCTCAAAGCTGTTCTCTGACTTATACTAGAAGGCTTAGCACTGCAGTTAGCC
>NW_027980038.1:0-204 GCF_054177405.1 Leptonychotes weddellii
GGGTTAGCCTGGTGGTGGGTATTGAGGAGGGCACATTCTACATGGAGCACTGGGTGTTATGCACAAACAATGAATCATGGAACACTACATCTAAAACTAATGATGTAATGTATGGGGATTAACATAAGAATACAAAAAATAATAATATCACTTAGAAGTCATGCAAAAATGTGCTACAGATTAGGAAGACCAGCTGCTGAAAAA
>NW_027980039.1:0-204 GCF_054177405.1 Leptonychotes weddellii
CCCACGATGCAACACAGTTCAGTATAGACTCTACATCACCCAGTAGGCTTCTGGGACCTGATCCCATATTAATTGCTCTTATCACACAATTGTTCTTATTAGTCACATAATGATAAAGTGGGCGGGAGAAAACTTTTGCAAGTGTTGGGAATATTCAAGGCACAGATGGTGGTGATGGTTTCACGGGGATAGACTTGCCACCCA
>NW_027980040.1:0-204 GCF_054177405.1 Leptonychotes weddellii
GGGGCGCCTGCGTGGCTCAGTCGTTAAGCGTCTGCCTTCGGCTCAGGTCATGATCCCAGGGTCCTGGGATCGAGCCCCGCATCGGGCTCTTTGCTCAGCAGGGAGCCTGCTTCTCCCTCTCCCACTCCCCCTGCTTGTGTTCCCTCTCTCACTGTGTCTCTCTCTGTCAAATAAATAAATAAAATCTTTAAAAAAAAAAAAAGA
>NW_027980041.1:0-204 GCF_054177405.1 Leptonychotes weddellii
GCACGTCGGTGGCTCAGTTGTTAAGCATCTGCCTTCGGCTCAGGTCATGATCCCAGGGTCCTGGGATGGAGCCCCTCATTGGGCTTCCTGCTCCACAGGAAGCCTGCTTCTTCCTCTCCCACTCCCCCTGCTTGTGTTCCCTCTCTGGTTATGTCTCTCTGTCAAATAAATAAATAAAATCTTTAACAAAATAAAAATACTAAA
>NW_027980042.1:0-204 GCF_054177405.1 Leptonychotes weddellii
AAGAATTGGATGCTTAGCCGATGGAGCCACCCAGGAGTCCCCAAATACTACATTTCACAGAGGTGAGGGCCACCTTTGGTTTTTATGCACTGAGGGGTCCTCCTTCCACTTAGCATTTCGGTTTCAGTTCAACGAATGCGGCATCCCCAGTGTGCAGTGCCAGGCTCAGCGCAAGGGCTGGAGAAGTGCAGCCTGCGGCGTCCG
>NW_027980043.1:0-204 GCF_054177405.1 Leptonychotes weddellii
ATTTATTTTTTTTTTTAAAGATTTTATTTATTTATTTGAGACAGAGAGAATGAGAGACAGAGAGCATGAGAGGGAGGAGGGTCAGAGGGAGAAGCAGACTCCCTGCCGAGCAGGGAGCCCGATGCGGGACTCGATCCCGGGACTCCAGGATCATGACCTGAGCCGAAGGCAGTCGCTTAACCAACTGAGCCACCCAGGCACCCA
>NW_027980044.1:0-204 GCF_054177405.1 Leptonychotes weddellii
GCACGGGGGAAGGCAGGCCGCCTGAAGTCCATGGCACCACCCAGGGCAGGGACGAGGGAGGCACGGGAGGGGCTCACCCACACCAACACTGCTGGATGCACCAGACGCTGACAGAGGGGGGCCAGGACCGGGACCTTCAAGGACCATGACGGGCATGGTGGGCAGAAGCCTGAGGGCTGCCCTTCACCACCTGTGCTGGGAGCC
>NW_027980045.1:0-12277 GCF_054177405.1 Leptonychotes weddellii
TTAAGAATTCCTCATATCAGTGAGGTCATATGATACATGTCTTTCTCTGATTGACTTATTTCGCTCAGCATAACACCCTCCAGTTCCATCCACGTCATTGCAAATGGCAAGATCTCATTCCTTTTGATGGCTGCATAATATTCCATTTATATACCACATCTTCTTTATCTATTCCTCTGTCGATGGACATCTTGGCTCTTTCCACAGTTTGGCTATTGTGGACATTGCTGCTATAAACATTGGGGTGCAGGGACCCCTTCAGATCACAATGTTTGTATCCTTTGGGTAAATATCTAGTAGAGCAATTGCTAGGTTGTAGGGTAGCCCTATCTTTAACTTTTTGAGAAACCTCCATACTGTTTTCCAGGGTGGCTGCACCAGCTTACATTCCCACCAACAGTGTAAAAGGTTTCCCCTCTCTCCACATCCTCACCAATATTTGTTTTTCCCTGACTTGTTAATTTTAGCCATTCTGACTAGTGTGAGGTAGTATCTTATTGTGGTTTTGATTTGTATTTCCCTGATGCCAAGTGATGTGAAGCAGTTTTTCATGGGTCTGTTGGCCATTTGTATGTCTTCTTTGGAAAAGTGTCTGTTCATGTCTTCTGCTCATTTCTTGACTGGGTTATTCATTTTTTGGGAGTTGAGTTTGATAAGTATTTACAGATCTTGGATACTAGCCCTTTATCTGATATGTCATTTGCAAATATCTTCTCCCATTCTGTAGGTTGTCTTTTGTTTTTTTTTGGCCATTTCCTTTGCTGTGCAAAAGCTTTTTATCTTGATGAAGTCCCAATAGTTCATTTCTGCTTTTGTTTCTCTTGCCTTTGAAGATGTGTCTAACAAGAGGTTGTTGTGGTTGAGGTCAAAGGGGTTGCTGCCTGTGTTCTCCTCTAGGATTTTGGTGGTTTCCTGTCTCACATTTAGGTCTTTCATGGATTTTGAATTTATTTTTGTGTATGGTGTAAGAAAATAGTCCAGTTTCATTCCTCTGCATGCTGCTGTCCAATTTTCCCAGCACCATTTATTAAAGAGACTGTCTTTTTTCCATTGGATATTCTTTCCTGCTTTGTCAAAGATGAGTTGACCATAGAGTTGAGGGTCCATTTTTGGGTTCTCTATTCTGTTCCACTGAATCTATGTGTGTTTTTGTGTCAGTACCATACTGTCTTGATGATGACAGCTTTGTAATAGAGCTTCAAGTCCGGAATTGTGATGGCCCCAGCTTTGTTTTTCTTTTTTGACATTCTTCTGGCTCTTTGGGGTCTTTTCTGGTTCCATACAAATTTTAGGATTGTTTGTTCTAGTTTGCTGAAAAATGTTGATGGTATTTTGATAAGGATTGCATTGACTATGTAAATTGCTCTGGGTAGCATAAACATTTTAACAATATTTGTACAATCCATGAGCATGGAATGTTTTTCCATTTCTTTATGTCTTCCTCAATTTCTTTCATAAGTGTTCTATAGTTTTCTGAGTACAGATCCTTTATGTCTTTGGTTAGATTTATTCCTATGTATTTTATGCTTTTGGGTGCAATTGTAAATGGGTTCAATTCCTTGATTTCTCTTTCTCCTGCATCATTGTTAGTGCATAGAAATGCAACTGATTTCTGTGCATTGATATTATATCCTGCCTTGTTGCTGAATTACTGTATGAGATCTAGAAATTTGGGGGCAGATAGATCATCTAAGCAGAAGATCACAAGGAAACAAGGGCTCTGAATGACACACTGGACCAGATGGACTTCACAGATATATTCAGAGCATTTCATCCTAAAGCAACAGAATGCACATTCTTCTCAAGTGCACATGGAACATTCCCCAGAATAGATCACATATTGGGCCATGAATCAGGCCTCAAACAGTATCAAATGATTGGGATTATTCTCTGCATATTTTCAGACCACAATGCTTTAAAAATTGAACTCAATTCCAAAAGAAAATTTGGAAGGAACACAAATACATGGAGGTTAAAGAGCATCCTACTAAAAAATGAATGGGTCAACCAGGAAATTTAAGGGGAATTTAAAAAAAGTCATGGAAACAAATGAAAATGAAAACACAACAGTTTAGAACCCTTGGAATTCAGTAAAGGTGGTCCTAAGAGGGAAGAATATAGCAATACAGGCCTTTCTCAAAAAAGCAGGAAAATTCTCAAATACACAAGCTAACCTTGTACCTAAAGGAGCTGGAAAAGAACAGAAAATAAAGCCTAAACCCAGCAGGAGAAGAGAAATAATAAAGATTAGAGCAGAATTCAATGAAATAGAAACCAAAAGAACAGTAGAACAGATCAATGAAACTAGGAGCTGGTTCTTGGAAAGAATTAATAAGATAAATAAATTCCTGGCCAGACTTATCAAAAAGAAAAAAGAAAGAACCCAAATAAATAAAATCACGATTGAAAGAGGAGAAATTACAGCCAACACCAAAGAAATACAAACAATTATAAGAACATATTAGGCAATCTGGAAGAAATGGATGCATTGCTGGAAACATATAAACTACCAAAACTGAAACAGGAAGAAAGAGAAAACTTGAACAGACCCATAACCAGCAAGGCAATTAAAAATCTCCTAACAAACAAGAGTCCAGGGGATAGATTCCCAGGGGAATTCTGCCAAACATTTAAAGAAGAATTAATACTATTCTTCTGGAAGGCTTTTGTTACTGATTCAATCTTTTTACTTGTTTTAGATTGGTTTAGATTTTAGATTTCTTCTTTTTTTCAGTTTAACTAATTTGTGTTTTTCTAAGAATTTGTCCATTTCATTAGGTTATCTAATTTGATGGTTATAATTGTTTATAGTATTATCTTATAATCTTTTTATTTCTGTGAAATCAGTACTATTATTTGTGGCTTCTTTTTTTCTTTGCCAGTATAGCTAAAGTTTTGCCAATTTCATTAATCTTTTTAAAAAACTAACTTTTGTTTTTATTGATTTTATATTTTTCTTTCTTGATTTCACTCATGTCCACTCTAACCTTTATTATTTTCTTCCTTATTTAATTTTGCCTAAGTTTAGTTTTCTCTCCTTTTTATAGCTCCTTCAGGTGTAAAGGTAGGTTATTAAATTTGAATTCTTCTTTTTTTAATGTAGCTATTTACAGTTATATATTTCCCTTTGAACGCTGCTCTTGTTGCATCCCATGAGTTTTGGTACATTGTCTTTTCATTTTTATTGATCTCTAAATATTTTCTAATTTCCTTTGTGATTCTTCTTTGACCCATTATTTGTTTAGGAGCATTTTGTTTAAGTTCCACATATTTTATTTTTCTAGTTTTCCTTTTGGTGTTTTGTTTGTTTTTCTAGTTTATTCCATTGAGATTGGAGATGATACTTTGTATTATTTCAATTTTTTAAAATGTATTAAGACTTATTTTGTGCCTAATATATAATTCATCCTGGGGAATGTTCTATGTGCACTTGAAAAGATTGCATATTCTGATGTTGGGTGCAGTGTTCTATATATGTGTATTAGACCTTTGGTTTATAAAGTTGTTTGAATTATATATTCTTATTTATTCTTTTTCTCTATGTTCTATCCATTATTGAAAATGGCATGTTGAAGTATCCAACTACTATTATGGAACTACTTCTCCCTTCAAATCTGTCAGACTGCTTCATATATTTGGGCCCTCCTGTTTTGTGCACATATTTTTATAATTGTTAGATCTTTTTCATGAATTGACTCCAATGCTCTTGCCAGCCCAGTGTTATCAAACTGTCACCTCTACCAATGCATTTGGTTCATTTGAATTTTTCTCATTATAAATGCAACTGAGCATCCTTTTTACATGACAAAAAGTCATTTTTTTCTTTTCTATAAACTCTTTGCTCATATTGTTAGCTCCTTTTTTTCTCCTGTTTTTTGTATAATAGTCAGGGATTCTTGACTCAAAGGTTGTTTTGAAAACTCTTTTGTCACTTAATTTTTTTAGTACTTTCTGTTTTCATATTTAAAAAAAAACTTGTTATTAAATAACTTCTATCAGGTATACTGGTGCAAAGTGTGAGCTAAGGATCCATACTTACTTATTTTTCTAGAGGCTTTTCAGATATTCCAAACTATATATCGACAAGTCTATCTATTCAACTAGTTTTGATGTGACCCAACTTTAATAATTTGATATTCTCTCTGATCAGAATTCCGTCCACCACAGTACTACCTAATAAAAGCCCACCTGAGAATATAGTTCTTTCCCATATTTTAGTACCAAACTTGTCCAGAGAAGAGAAGACATCTAGGGATCTCTATGGTAGATTACTGCCACCAAGTTGATATTCCTGTTTGTTCCAGTCTGACCTATTCCAGTTTAATAAATGGGCATTCAGTAATCAAGACTCTATCTGTATCCCATTTCAGGATTTCTTTATTTTATACAGATTTAAGTGGGCTACTGCCTTGAAAACCTGTTTTGTACTCTTACTTTTTTCATGACTGGGTAATGGAGCCCCATTATAATCTGCTGTGAGAATACCCCAACACCAACCATTTATCTGCTTAGTGGTATCTCTGAATGTTGCTTTCTCAGACTTCTTATTGTGAAGCTCCACAGGAAAAAACATTTGTAAATCATATATCTGATAAAAGACTTGTATCTGGAATTATTAAGAATTCTCAAAGCCCAATAATAAGACAACAAAAACCCCACTGAATGATCAATTTGTATAGACATTTCAACAAAGAGAATTATACAAATGACAAATAAGTGAAGGAAAAGATATTCAACATTTTATGTCATTAGGGAAGGAAAAACCACTTTACACCTATGAGAATATCTAAAATTATAGAGACTGACCAAGCTAAGTGTTGTTGAGGATTTGGAACAACTGGAACTCTCATATACTTCTGGATATAAGTTAACATACTCAAACATACAGCTTGTATGTAAACACTTATGACAGTTTTATGTGTACTAACCATAAAATAAAAACAACCTAAATATCCATCAACAGGTGAATGGAAAAACAAATTGTGGTATACCCATACAATTGAATACTACTCAACAATATAAAAGGAATAAATTATTGATAAATAAACACTGTGGATGAATCTCAAAATAGCTATGCAAAGTGAAAAGTGAAAGAAGACAGACAAAAAAGTGTAGAAACTACATGTCTTCATTTATATAAAATTCTAGAAAATACAAACTAATCTTAATAACAGAAAGCAGGTTGCCTGGGGATGGAAGATGGGCAGAGAAAGGCAGGACAGAGGAATTACAAAAAGGGGAGTGAAAAAACTTTTGGGAATGATGGGTAAATTTATTCACTAATTATTAATTATTCTCCTAATTGTGGGATGGCTGCTTAAGCAATACATACATATGTCAAAACAACAAATTGTACACTTCAAACATGTGCAGTTTATTGCATGGCGATTACACCTATTCAATTAAGTTGTAAAAATAGGTATATATGTTGAAAATTGGTATTTGAGTCTGTATGTAATTGGGGGGGCACTAGAAGATTTTAAGAGAAAGATGATGCCCATGGTGCTACATGTAAAATTAGCATTGAATTAATGAAACTGATTTTTCTGGAAAAAATTTTCAAAGTATTACCCCCTAAAATGAACTATATGGTATTAGGTTACAGTTAGAGACATCAGAATGAATTCCTTTTTAGCCTAATATAAGTACCAATTAATAGATAAAGAAATAATTGTAGATAAGTGAGTATATGTGGGTTACTATGTACATATATATATCCTAGCTCTGTCTATTAAGAGGGCCTAGAAGCAATGGGACCCACCCTGGTAGCAATGAGCATACCTAGCACACAGATGTTGATTTTTAATAATACCATTCTCCAATAAAAGGACTGAGGGCTCTTGGAGGGCTGATTCTTGGATTGTGACAGAAAATACAAGGTAGATCTGGAGCATCTAGTGGTGCCAGCAAAAAAGGAAGCATACAAGAAACAAAATGATTAGAACATGTTGAAGGGACATAAGAGCAAAACTGAAAGGGCTTCCAATGGCCAAATTTGGAGGAATTGGAGCAACAAAAATAATGACATAGTATTGGACTGTAACCCAAAGTGTAAAATAAAAATCCAGGAGTCCATACTGATAGAAATAATGAATGAATAATTGAATGAACTAATGAATGAATGAATAAATATTGACAAATCTTACATATAGAAGAATCCCAAATAATTTATGTATAACCTTTGCCCTCTAGGAGATGTAGCTTAGTCCTTCCTCCCTGCCCCAACCTCCTCCTTTGTAAAGGCTTTGCTTGATGATTTTGTTTGATGACTTGCTTCCAAAGAGAAGAGTATAGACATGAGAGGGGTAACGTTACATGTGGAGACACCTGGAAAACACTACTTCAGTTAGTTAATCCAGGCTATTATCATTGATGTCATATTAATAGCATGTACCCTTAATATGATATAATGAGAATGGCACTTCAACTCTGTGGTCTTCCTCCAAAAAACCCATAACCACAGTCTAACCATTAGGAAACATTGAGGAACATTTCTACAAAATACCTGACCAACACTGCTCAAAACTGTCAAGGTTATCAAAAACAAAGTAAGACTGAAAAACTGTCATAGATCAGAGTCAGATGACTAAATGTAATGGTGATATCCTTGATGGGATTCTGGAACAAAAAAAAAAGACATTGGAAAAATTAGTGAAATCCAGATAAAGTTTGGAATTCAGTCTATAGTAATGTACCAGTGTTGGTTTCCTAGTTTTGACAGCTGTACTATGGTTATGTATAATGTTAACTGTGGGGACTAGATAGGGCAATTCTCTGCTCTATCTTTGCAACATTTGTATAAATCTAAACCTATTCTAAAATAAAATGTTTATTTAAAATGTGTTATCCACCTCATTCTGGTCTTTAGGCAGACTAGTATGACCCCTGCCCCCCAAAAAAGTTAACAACCATATGACCAAGATCAACCTTTATTCACCTCAAAGTAATTTCTCATGAAAAAAGAAGAGAAAGTCCTCCTCCAATATAATACTTGGCTCTTGGTGTTACCAGCTTAAATTTTCAAAGTTTTACAGCTTAAATATGAGGTCTTACTGTTCTAAACCTGATAAAATTCTATAAAGGGAACTATTAGGGGTCTAGCAGGGGTTTAGTGAATTTGTCGGAGGCCCCCAGATATATAAATTATATTGATGGCTTTTTTCAGTTGAAGAGAAAGCTTTAGAAGAAAGGTACAAGAAGGCTTTATTCAGGGACAGAGGATGAGTTAATGAGCCCCACTATCAGAAATAAAACCTGAGAGCACAAGTCTTTGAAGTTCCCAGTTGTAACTTTGTAAGTATTCTGGATATATCACGAGCAGCTTGGTTAGATCCTTTACTTTGCTTTCAAGCACTCTAAATATCCCATTATTGCAGTTGTGATTATCTAGTTAATATTTATCTCCCCAACCAGACTATGATCTTCATGAGGCCAGGCTCCTGCCTGTATGCTCCCCAACTCACCTCAACTCTGGCCTAGTGCCTCACACTCAATAAATATTTTGTATTAGTTTCTTCCCTACCATTACCACAAATTTAGTGACTTAAAACAACACAAATTTATTAGTTTATAACTCCGTAGGTCAGAAGTCTGACATGGGTTTCACTGGGTTAAAATCAAGATTCCAACAGGCTACATTCCTTTCTGAAGGTTGTAGGGGAAAATCTGTTTCCTTTTCATTTGGTCTGTTGACAGAATTTCGTTCTTTGTGGTTGTTGGACCTAGGCTTGTGTTTTATTGCTGGCAGTAAGCTGAGGGACAGCTTACTGGCTCCAGCTTCAAGGGGCCTCTGGAATGTGCTCATGGTCCCATTCCTCCATCTTTAAGGAACTGACAGGTTGAGTCTTTTCTCACGTTGTATCTTTCCAGTCTACTCTTCTTTTGTCATTCTCCACTTTTAAGGATTGGGCCAAGATAATCACCCCATCTTAACATCCTTAATCTTAATCACATCTGCAAAACCCTTTTTGCCACGTAAGGTAACATATTCACAGATACCAGGGATGGTGGGGGGAGACATTATTCTGCTTACTACACATTTGTTATATAAATGTTGGATGAAAGAGTCAAAACTATAGGGTGGGAAATTCTTTTTCAATTCACTATACACTATGGGAACTTTGTAAGTTTTGTAACTTCTTTAGTTTCTAAAAATGTGTTGTTACAGTCAGGAAACAACAAATGTTGGTGAGGATGCAGAGAAAGTAGAACCCTCTTACACTGTTAGTGGGAATGCAAGCTGGTACAGCCACTTTGTAATGGGTATGGAGATTCCTCAAGAAGTTAAAAATAGAGCTACCCTGGGGCGCCTGGGTGGCTCAGTCCTTAAGCGTCTACTTTCGGCTCAGGTCATGATCCCAGGGTCCTGGGATCGAGCCCTGCGTCGGACTCCCTGCTCAGCGGGAAGCCTGCTTCTCCCTCTCCCACTCCCCCTGCTTGTGTTCCCTCTCTCGCTGTGTCTCTCTCTGTCAAATAAATAAATAAAATCTTAAAAAAAAATAGAGCTACCCTATAACCTAGCAATTGCACTACTAGATATTTACCCCAAAGATACAAATGTAATGACCCAAAGGGGCACATGCACCCCAATATTTATAGCAGCAATGTCCACAATAGCCAAATTATGGAAAGAGCCAAGATGTCCATCAACAGATGAATGGATAAAGAAGATCTGGTATATATATACAATGGAAATTTACTCAGCCATCAGAAAGCATGAATACTTACCATTTACATCAACATGAATGGAACTGTAGGGTATTATGCTGAGAGAAATAAATCAATCAGGGAAAGACAATTATATGGTTCGACTCATATGTGGAATATAAGAAACAGCACAGAGGATCTTAGGGGAAGGGAGGAAAATGGAATGGGAAGTAGTTAGAGAGGGAGACAAACCATGAGAGACTCTTAACTATTGGAAACAAACTGAGGGTTGCTGGAGGGGAGATAGGTGGAGGGATGGGGTCATTGGGTGATGGGCATTAAGGAGGGCACGTGATATGAGCACTGGGTTTTATATGCAACTGATGAATTATTGAACTCTACATTTGAAACTAATGATGTACTATATGTTGGCTGATTGAATTTAAATAAAAAAAACAAAAATAAAAATTTGTTGTTACATCATTTCAGTTTCCCTGTACTGATTAGTTTTGTTGTAATTGGCTTTGACACCCTTAAAAACAAAAGAAGAAAGTGTTCCACTTTAGAAAATCAAATGATAAAAGCACTTACTAAGCATTAAGATGACCCAGAGACTTGGCTAAGTGCTTGAGATGCATCAATTTATTTAATTCTCACAAACTCTAGAAAATGAATACAAGTGTAATGTCTTCATTTTGCAGTTGAGCAAGCAACTCATTTTGTAGTTAAGCCAAGTTTTAAAGATTTATTAAATCTCCCAAGTTTGTACAGCTAGTCACTAGTGGAGGAACTAGTATTCAGAACCAGTTCTGACAAAGTCCATCACAGAAGTATCTACTCAAAGAGCAACTCTGCCAGGCATTAGCCATTATCTGAGTTTGGGAGCTAATAATCCTAAGAGATGGAATAGGTGGTGTCTAATTACCTATCGAGAAAAAAAGAAAGAAAAAGTCCTTGGTGGCCTTAGCAAAGAAAAAATTAAGAGTAAGTGAGGGAATCTGAGTGGCTCAGTTGGTTAAGCATCCGACTCTTGATTTTGGCTCAGGACATGATCTTAGGGTTGTGGGATCAAACCCCACACTGGGCTCCATGCTCAGCAGGGAGTCTGCTTGAGATTCTCTCTCTCCCTCTCCCTCTACCCCTCCCTCCTGCTCTCTCTCTCTACCCCCCCAAATAAATAAATAAATCTTTTAAAAAAATTAAGAACAAGTGGGGCAAAGCTACAACTGAGGGTGGATTAGAAGAGTTGATCTGAGCCTGAGGAGGGATCCAGAAACGGACTTCATCCTCTCTATTTAAATTTTATGTAGATATATAAAATTTATTTTTATAATCTTTAAGCATTCTCAGCATTTTTACCAACACCATTATTGAGTTATAATTCACATAACATGCTGACCCTTTCTTTTAATTTTTTTTGAATCTGCAAAATGAAGCTTTTATTGTGTTGATGATATTTTTAGATCTGAAAAACATTGTGCATTTAAGCAATAAGCTTTTTTAAACATCTTCTTCAGCCATATGTATTTTTTAAGTTTCATTTATTTATTTTTGTTTCTTTTTTTTTATGTTATGTTAGTCACCATACAGTACATCATTAGTTCTTTTTTTAAAAATTTTTTTATTGTTATGTTAATCACCATACATTACATCATTAGTTTTAGATGTAGTGTTTCATGATTCATTGTGTATTACACACAGTGCTCCATGCAATATGTGCCCTCCTTAATACCCATCACCGGGCTAACCCATTCCCCAACCCTTCCCCTCTAAAACCCTCAATTTGTTTCTCAGAGACCATAGTCTCTCAGGGTTCATCTCCCCCTCTGATTTCCACCCCCTTCATTTTTCCCTTCCTTCTCCTAATGTCCTCCATGCTATTCCTTATGTTCCACAAATAAGTGAAACCATATGATAATTGACTTTCTCTGCTTGACTTATTTCACTTAGCATAATCTCCTCCAGTCCCATCCATGTTGATGTAAAAGTTGGGTATTCATCCTTTCTGATGGCTGAGTAATATCCCATTATATATATGGACCACATCTTCTTTATCCATTCATCTGTTGAAGGGCATCTTGGCTCTCTCTCTTCACAGATGACATGATACTTTATGTGGAAAACCCAAAAGACTCCACCCCCAAATTACTAGAACTCATACAGCAATTCAGTAGTGTGGCAGTTTACAAAATCAATGCACAGAAATCAGCTGCTTTCTTATACACTAAAAATGTAACTGTAGGAAGAGAAATTAGAGAATCGATTCCATTTACAATAGCACCAAAAACCATAAGATACCTTGGAATAAACCTAACCAAAGAGGTAAAGGATCTATACTCTAGGAACTACACAACACTCATGTAAGAAATCGAAGACACAAAAAGATTAAAAAAGATTCCATGCTCACGGATTGGAAGAATAAACATTGTTAAATAACTATGCTGCCCAGAGCAATCTATACCTTCAACGCCATCCCAATCAAAATATCAATGGCATTTTTCAAAGTGCTGGAACAAACAATCCTAAAATGTGTATGGAATCAGAAAAGACCCTGAATTGCCAAGAAAATGCTGGGGGGAAAAAACAAACAAACAAACAAATAAAACCACAAAGCTGGGGGCATCACGTTGCCTGATTTCAAGCTATATTACAAAGCTGTGATCACAAAGACAGCATGGTACTGGCACAAAAATAGACACACAGACCAATGGAACAGAACAGAGAGCCCAGATACGGACCCTCAACTCTATGCTGACCCTTTTTAAAGTGTACAACTCAATGGTTTTTAGTATATTCACAGAATTGTACAATAGTAACAATCTAATTGCAGAATATTTTCATTACCTAAAAAGAAAAAGTACTCAACAGCCACTCTCCATTCCCATCTTCTGATCCCCAGGCTAAGGCAAACACTAATTTACTTCTGGTTTGTATAGATTTCCCTATTCTGGACATTTCACATGATTGGATCATACAATATTTATCTTTCTGTATCTGGCTTATTTCAGTTAGCATAAGATCTTCAAGGTTCATTAGGTGATAGCATGTAGCAGAATTTTATTTCATTTTAAGGCTAAATAATATTGCATTGCATGATATACCACAGTTTGTTTACCCATTCATCCTTTGATGAGCATTTGGATTGTTTCCACCATTTGGTTATTGTGAATAATGCTGCTATGAATGGAAGTGTACAAATATCTGTTCAGATCCCTGATTCAATCATTTGCTGTACATATTCAGAAGTGGAATTGCTGGATCATATGGTAATTCTGTGTTTAATACTTTGAGGAACAACGTCATTGTTTTCCAAAGTGTCTGCACCATTTTTATATTCCCACCAGCAATGCATAGAGTTCCAATTTCTCCCCATCCTCACCAAAATTTATTTTCCGTTTTTGTTGTTGTTGTCTTTACTGTTGTTTTTTTTAAGTTTTTTATTCTTATGTTAATCCCCATACATTACATCATTAGTTTTAGATGTAGTGTTCCATGATTCATTGTTTGTGCATAACACCCAGTGCTCCATGCAGAATGTGCCCTCCTCAATACCCATCACCAGGCTAACCCATCCTCCCACCCCCCTCCCCTCTAGAACCCTCAGTTTGTTTTTCAGAGTCCATCGTCTCTC
>NW_027980046.1:0-1082 GCF_054177405.1 Leptonychotes weddellii
AAATAAATAAATAAATAAATTGCATTTGGTCAATTGCTGAGACATGGCTGTTGAAAATTAAGAAATGTCCTTCCTCAGCTCTGATAATATTCTATCTTGAAATCTATTATTATCTGACAGCATAGCCACTCAGCCTTCTTACACTTACAGTTTGCATAGTAAATCTGTCTCTATCTCTTTACCCTTGACCTGTGTCTTCATATATGAAATATGTCTCTTGTAGAAAGCATATAGTTTGTCTTATTCTGATGATCCCTGCCTTTAATCAGGGAGCTTAGATGAGGATTGGACAGACTTTTTATTCAAGAGCCAAATGGGAAATATTTCAGACTTCATGGGCCATTTAGTTTGTCACATCCACTCAACTCTGCCAAGAGTGGTAAAAAGAGTAAAGAGAGAAAGCAGCAATAGACAATATGTAAATGAGTGGGTGCAGCTATGATCCAGTAAAACTTTATTTTCAGAAACAGGCATTGGGCCAGATTGGCCCTCGGGCATCATGATTTGTTGGCCCCTGGTTTAGACTATTTGAATTATATTAGTAATTACTAGTATGTTTGGATTTGTCTCACCACTTTATTATTCGCTTTATGTTTGTCCCCTTGTTTTCCCCTGATTTTCCTTTCCTTCTATTTCATAGACTACTTAAATATTTTTAAATATTTGTTTTCAGTTTTCCTATTAGCTTTTAGCTGTGCTCCTTTTCATTATTATTTTTAGTAGTCCCTCTAGGGATTACAGTATGCACCCTTAATTCTTCACAGGCTTCTTAGCATTAATGTTTCCCTTCACATTAAAATGTGAAACCTTAGGGGCTCCTTGGTGGCTCAGTCGGTTGAGCATCCAGCTCTTGGTTTCAGCTCAGGTCATGATCTCAGGGTTCTGAGATTGAGCCCCGAGTGGGGCTCTGTGCTCATCGGGGAGTCTGCTTGAGATTCTCTCTCCCTCTCTCTCAGCCTCTCCTACTCTTGCTCTATCTCTAAAATAAGTAAATAAATCTTAAAAAAATAAAAATAAAATAAAATGTGAAACCTTACAACCATATAGATCCCATTATCACACCCTCTTCTTTTGTTCTAGTT
>NW_027980047.1:0-204 GCF_054177405.1 Leptonychotes weddellii
AACACCCTGCTTGTCTGCCCCCAGGGGGTCCTTGGATTTCGGCTTCCCATACATGAAGAGGATTGTTCCATAGACGATGACCAAGACTGTGAAGTGGGCAGAACAAGTGGAGAAGGCCTTTTCCTCCCCTCAGCTGAGGGGATCTTCAGGATGGTAGCAATGATGAACGCATAGGAGACGAAAATGAACAGAACTGGAACGCCC
>NW_027980048.1:0-204 GCF_054177405.1 Leptonychotes weddellii
AAAAATGGTTTCTGGCCATGAACATGGATTATATAGATGTGACAACAGACACTCTCTTTTTTTTTCTTATTTTATTATGTTATGTTAATCACCATACATTAAATCATGTTTTTGATGTAGTGTTCCATGATTCATTGTTTGCGTATAACACCCAGTGCTCCATTCAGTACGTGCCCTCTTTAATACCCATCACCAGGCTGACCC
>NW_027980049.1:0-204 GCF_054177405.1 Leptonychotes weddellii
TGAGAGACGATGGACTCTGAAAAACAAACTGAGGGTTCTAGAGGGGAGGGGGGTGGGAGGATGGGTTAGCCTGGTGGTGGGTATTGAGGAGGGCACATTCTGCATGGAGCACTGGGTGTTATGCACAAACAATGAATCATGGAACACTTCATCTAGAACTAATGATGTAATGTATGGGGATTAACATAAGAATAAAAAATAAAA
>NW_027980050.1:0-204 GCF_054177405.1 Leptonychotes weddellii
AGAAGCTCAGGTCCTGGCCCTGCTGTTGTCTGTCCTAGGGCGAGTCCCTGTCCCTCTCTAATCACCTGTGCTTCATGCTGTGTGCTGGGCCACTGCGGACACCGTCCCTGCTCTCGGAGGAAGTACTGAAAGGCTCAGTCGCCGATGGACAAAATACAAGAAGGTGACCCCTTCCCCAGGCTGACGTGGGCCCCACGCGCGGAC
>NW_027980051.1:0-204 GCF_054177405.1 Leptonychotes weddellii
GCACCTCGGTGGCTCAGTTGTTAAGCATCTGCCTTCGGCTCAGGTCATGATCCCAGGGTCCTGGGATGGAGCCCCTCATTGGGCTTCCTGCTCCACAGGAAGCCTGCTTCTTCCTCTCCCACTCCCCCTGCTTGTGTTCCCTCTCTGGTTATGTCTCTCTGTCAAATAAATAAATAAAATCTTTAACAAAATAAAAATACTAAA
>NW_027980052.1:0-204 GCF_054177405.1 Leptonychotes weddellii
CCAGTCCACCCCAAAGTGTGTTCTTCCCTGGGGATGCTTGCCCCTCCTCAGCAGAGAAGCAAATTCTCTGACAAAGTCGGGATTCTGAATGGGGCAGGGGAACCCCGAGCAGCAGCAGTCCAGCACGGGGGATGGAGAGGGGGACAGAAACAGACATGGTCCCCACGGGGTTCTGAGAGGTTCTGAGAGTGCAGGAAGCTGGTC
>NW_027980053.1:0-204 GCF_054177405.1 Leptonychotes weddellii
CCTAAATTATGCTAATGAACATATGATTCTATGACTTGGGATAGACAATGCAGAATTTTGCAAACTTATTTTTTTTTTATTCTTATGTTAATCCCCAAACATTACATCATTAGTTCTAGATGAAGTGTTCCATGATTCATTGTTCGTGCACAACACCCAGTGCTCCATGCAGAACGTGCCCTCCTCAACACCCACCACCAGGCC
>NW_027980054.1:0-204 GCF_054177405.1 Leptonychotes weddellii
CAGTCACCCCTCCACACACATACCAGATACTTGATGTGAGGAACCTCCTTACCAAATACTCCAGCCACATCGTCGTCCAGAATTCTTAAATTTGATGGTATTACAGTGGTTGGACCTACGGGGGAAATAAATACCCTAATAGTTTAACAGTTCATTGAATTTGCGCCGACTTCTCTCTAAATAGTCTCCGTTTTGGGGCGCCCA
>NW_027980055.1:0-1082 GCF_054177405.1 Leptonychotes weddellii
GACTGCCTTCGGCTCAGGTCATGATCCTGGAGTCCCGGGATCGAGTCCCGCATCGGGCTCCCTGCTTGGCAGGGAGCCTGCTTCTCCCTCTGACCCTTCCCCCTGTCATGTGCTCTCTGTCTCTCTCATTCTCTCTGTCTCAAATAAATAAATAAAATCTTTAAAAAAAAAAATAAAAAAAAAAATAAAAAATATTTACCAGCGCCACGTTCATAAAGATGTTTCATATTTTATTTTAAAATATGTATGGTTTTAACTTTTGTGTTTGGATTGGCAGTCAATCTAGATTTGTGTTTTGTGAAGGATGGATGGGTCCAGGTAGATTTGTCTCATAAGAACATCTAATTAATCTCATACCACTTGTAGAAAAGATGCCTTTTTCCCATTGTACAACAGAGTTACCTTTGTCATAAATTAGGTGACTGGAATGTATAGACAAATTTGTGCACACTCCATTTTTTTTTCCATTGGGAAGTCTATCCTTGTGCCTATCCCACATTGTCTTAATATAGCTTTATAGTGAATTTTGATATTTGGTAATGTTAGTACTCAAGATTTTTCTTCAAAAGATTTGTTCTATATTAATTTTAGGATCATCTGGTTTCCACCAGAATTCCTGAGATTTAGATTGGGATTCATACCACTTAGGATCTACTGCTGCACAATGAATCACCTCCAAATTAAACAGCATACAGCAACACATACTATCTCAAACACTTAGCTATCTGGTGGTTCTGATATAGTATCTCTCAGGAGGTTGTCAAGATATCTGTTGGGGCTGCATTCATATGAAAGCTTGACTGAGGCTGGACTATCCACTTTCTTTTTTTTTTTTTTAAGATTTTATTTATTTGACAGAGAAAGACACGGCAAGAGAGGGAACACAAACGGGGGGGTGAGGGAGGGAGAAGCAGGCTTCCCGCTGAACAGGGAGCCTGATGTGGGGCTCAGTCCCAGGACCCTGGGATCATGACCTGAGCCTAATGCAGATGCTTAATGACTGAGCCACCCAGGTGCCCATGGACTATCCGCTTTCTGTAAGGCTCACTGTTAACTCACTCAGTTCCTCGCTATTAGCTGGG
>NW_027980056.1:0-204 GCF_054177405.1 Leptonychotes weddellii
CATCGGGCTCCCTGCTCGGCGGGGAGTCTGCTTCTCCCTCTCCCACTCCCCCTGCTTGTGTTCCCTCTCTCGCTGTGTCTTTCTCTGTCAAATAAATAAATAAAATCTTTAAAAAAAAAAAAAAAAAGAACAGTAGGTGGTTTTATATTTACAGGTCACATTTTTTTAATTTCTTGCAGTTCTGCAAGTCTACATCATTCGAAA
>NW_027980057.1:0-204 GCF_054177405.1 Leptonychotes weddellii
TAAGCTTTTATTAGAACACAGCCATGCCTTTCATTTGCCTATTGTCTTAACAGCAAAGTTAAGTAGTTGCAATACAGACTATGTGGCCCACAAACCAAAAATACTTGTTATCTGTGCCTTTATGAATGAAATGCCAATATAAATTATTTAGCTATAATACCAAAAGAAAAATTTATAAAATAAAAATATAATAGAACTGAACAA
>NW_027980058.1:0-204 GCF_054177405.1 Leptonychotes weddellii
CAAGGTTTCATTTTTTATGAGTAGTATTTACTAAATAATATTTCATTGTGTATATATACCATATCTTCTTTATCCATTCATCTATCAGTGGGTATTTGGGCTGCTACCATATCTTGGCTATTGTAAATAATGCTGCTATAAACATAGGGGTGCATATATCTTTTTGAATTAGCTTTTTCACATTCTTTGGGTAAATACCCAATA
>NW_027980059.1:0-204 GCF_054177405.1 Leptonychotes weddellii
CACAATGCAACCCTTTGACTTTAACCTTCTCTAGGTCAGCTCCTGATGCCAGTCCCCTCCTGCCCCATTTGGACTCAGTGGAGAAAAAATGGGTTTTTTTCTCCACTGAGTCCAAATGGGGCATATACAGGTCATTGCTATTTTTTCCAATGAGTCCAAATGGGGCATATACAGGCCATTGCTAATGGGGAGAATGACCGGCAG
>NW_027980060.1:0-204 GCF_054177405.1 Leptonychotes weddellii
AAAATCTCAGTAGGTATCATTGATCATGCTTGGTTATTTTACTAATAATAGGTGTTTTGTGATTATACTTTGAATTTTTAAGAATACATTTAAATTTTTCCTTTGAGTGATAGCAGAATAATGTTGCCCCCAAATGTCCATGTCCTTATACCCTAAACCTGTTAATATGTTACTTTACATGACAAAATGGACTTTGCAGATGTG
>NW_027980061.1:0-204 GCF_054177405.1 Leptonychotes weddellii
GGGCGCCTGGGTGGCTCAGTCGGTTGAGCGACTGCCTTCGGCTCAGGTCATGATCCTAGGGTCCTGGGATCGAGTCCCACATCGGGCTCCCTGCTCTGCAGGGAGCCTGCTTCTCCCTCTCCCACTCCCCCTGCTTGTGTTCCCTCTCTCGCTGTGTCTCTCTCTGTCAAATAAATAAATAAAATCTTTAAAAAAAAAAAAAAA
>NW_027980062.1:0-204 GCF_054177405.1 Leptonychotes weddellii
AAGTCAAACAGAGAAAGACATGTATCATATGATCTCACTGATATGAGGAATTCTTAATCGCAGGAAACAAACTGAGTGTTGTTGGAGTGGGGGGTGGGGTGGGAGGGATGGGGTGACTGGGTGATAGACACTGGGGAGGGTATGTGCTCTGGTAAGCGCTGTGAATTGTGCAAGACTGTTGAATCTCAGATCTGTACCTCTGAA
>NW_027980063.1:0-204 GCF_054177405.1 Leptonychotes weddellii
GGGCGCCTGGGTGGCTCAGTCGTTAAGCGTCTGCCTTCGGCTCAGGTCATGATCCCAGGGTCCTGGGATCGAGTCCCACATCGGGCTCCCTGCTCAGCGGGAAGCCTGCTTCTCCCTCTCCCACTCCCCCTGCTTGTGTTCCTGTTCTCGCTGTCTCTCTCTGTCATATAAATAAATAAAATCTTTAAAAAAAAAAAACAAAAA
>NW_027980064.1:0-204 GCF_054177405.1 Leptonychotes weddellii
AAACCATAAAACTCCTAAAAGAAAACAGGAGAAAATCTTCGTGACCTTGGATTTGGCAATGGATTCTTAGATACACACCAAAAGCACATGCAATAAAAGAAAATTTGGAGTGTAGCCAGCCATCCTGTATGACTGCACAAAAGAGCCACATCTGCTCTCCTACCTATGGAAGCTCCTGGAACCTAAGGGGTGAACCTACTCTAA
>NW_027980065.1:0-204 GCF_054177405.1 Leptonychotes weddellii
AATTTGTGTTTTCCTAATGGCTGTTAAGCTTCTTTTCATGAGAATATTGGATCTCTGTGTATCTTCATTTGTGAAATATCTGTACAAAACTTGTACTCATTTTTTTTTATTCTTATGTTAATCCCCATAGATTACATCATTAGTTTTAGATGTAGTGTTCCATGATTCATTGTTTGTGCATAACACCCAGTGCTCCATGCAGAA
>NW_027980066.1:0-1082 GCF_054177405.1 Leptonychotes weddellii
CAATTGAGAGCTACAGGAACCGTGAACTTGCTCTCAGGGGGGCTGCGTCTTTTCACACCTCCCAAATCAGGTCAAGGTATCAGCAGCTGCCACAATATCTCCACAAGGGCAACTGCTGTGTGCCGGGCTTGGTATGGAGTGGGTCCTGTGTCTCCGTCCCATTTACCCTCCTAACCACCCAACAACAGTGGGCGCTGTGTCCGTTTGGGAGATGAGTGAGGGTAAGCAGCCTGAGCACGTAGTAAGTGGCACGAGGAGGACCCACCCTCAGGCTGGTCTGAGTGCCAAGGCCACCTCTCCCAGCTGCCCTCCAGGATTTTCACAAAGGGGATCATGCTTTGTTCCTGAAGCCAAGCAATCTGCAGGACCATCATCTAGTCCTGGAGAAGAGCAGTTAGCCAGCCTGCGGGGTGGTTGCGATGATGGGTTCCTCCTGGCCTAGGACCCACTCCCTCGCTCCGCTGGAGGGCTCTATTTAACATAGGAATATCCAGGCAGGCTTCAGCAGGAGAAGCACCAAGGACACCGGCGTTAGGAAGAGCCACGGCAGCAAGGAAGAAGCTAAAGGAGAGGGGATGCCCCTGCGACCGGGGTGCAGAGGACAGCGATGGGGGCAGGAAGGAGGGAGAGAGGTGAGGACTTGGCCGCCCACCCTGCCCTGCCCTGGCCTCCCGGCCTCTGCTGGAGGAGGGTGGGGCTGCTCCAGGATTGTTTATAAGCACCTCAGGCCTTTTGGTCGTACCAGCTGATGGCGCCACTTCCTTCTGTTCTAGTTTAGGGCCCTCTGAGTCACTGGGCCATCCCAGCCACCTGCCCTCCCCAAACTGGGGCCCGGGAGGAAATGCAGTGCCGCAGAATGCGCGTGTGCTTTGGAGTCAGACGAATCCAGCTGTGATTTGGGGCAGCTGTGGGCAGCTCGATTAACAGCCCTGAGTCCTTTGGGGGGGTAATAATACCCACTTTACAAGAGCAGAAATAGGAGTCTGAGCATGTGAGGTATGTCGGATAATGCCCGGCACCCTAGAAATGTCCAATGGCTGTTTCTCTCCTACATTTGCCCATCCTCAGGCCCCCCTTAGGGA
>NW_027980067.1:0-204 GCF_054177405.1 Leptonychotes weddellii
CTGGGAATACAAACATGAATAAGTCACAGAATTTAAGAAACAGACAAAAACCTAATAACACAAAGAAAAAAGGCTAATGACCACAACAACGACAGAGGAAAGAACCAGCTCCGTGGAGATGACTAAGCAAAGTGTTTGTAGCAGACTTGTGGCTGTGGTCCAATAATAACTAATTTCCAATCATTTCTTTTTTTTTTTTGAAGA
>NW_027980068.1:0-204 GCF_054177405.1 Leptonychotes weddellii
GATGGACTCTGAAAAACAAACTGAGGGTTCTAGAGGGGAGGGGGGTGGGAGGATGGGTTAGCCTGGTGGTGGGTATTGAGGAGGGCACATTCTGCATGGAGCACTGGGTGTTATGCACAAACAATGAATCATGGAACACTACATCTAAAACTAATGATGTAATGTATGGGGATTAACATAAGAATAAAAAAAATTTAAAAAAAA
>NW_027980069.1:0-204 GCF_054177405.1 Leptonychotes weddellii
GGGGTAGGGAGGTGTATGGTACAGCAGCAGCCCAGCATGATACTATAATTTTCCCTCTTATCACTCCTTTATCCATGTTTTTTTTTTTTTTAAAGATTTTATTTATTTATTTGAGACAGAGAGAATGAGAGACAGAGAGCATGAGAGGGAGGAGGGTCAGAGGGAGAAGCAGACTCCCTGCCGAGCAGGGAGCCCGATGTGGGA
>NW_027980070.1:0-204 GCF_054177405.1 Leptonychotes weddellii
AAAAAAAAGAAGTAAAACCTAACTAGTGAGTGGTAAACAGATATGGGACAAAAAGATTTGAATTCACACAAAGTAGGGAAAGCTGAACCTGACAGTCCTCAAATCTGTACCCAAGAATGGGCTAAGTGTCCTCAAGCAGTGCCTTTTTTCCAGTTAAACAAATGTTTTCAAAAGAAACATCCTCAATTTAGACTTTGGAGATTC
>NW_027980071.1:0-204 GCF_054177405.1 Leptonychotes weddellii
CATGACCTGAGCTGAAGACAGACGCTTAACCAACTGAGCCACCCAGGCATCCCTCCTTCTCACATTTTTAAAAAGATTTTTTTTACTTGAGAGAGAGAAACCATGAGCAGGGGGCGGGGGAGGGCAGATGGAGAAGCAGACTCCCTGCTGAGTGGGGAGCCCCATGCGGGGCTCGATCCCAGGACCCTGGGACCATGACCTGAG
>NW_027980072.1:0-204 GCF_054177405.1 Leptonychotes weddellii
CATCCGGCTCCCTGCTCGGCGGGGAGTCTGCTTCTCCCTCTCCCACTCCCCCTGCTTGTGTTCCCTCTCTCGCTGTGTCTTTCTCTGTCAAATAAATAAATAAAATCTTTAAAAAAAAAAAAAAAAAGAACAGTAGGTGGTTTTATATTTACAGGTCACATTTTTTTAATTTCTTGCAGTTCTGCAAGTCTACATCATTCGAAA
>NW_027980073.1:0-204 GCF_054177405.1 Leptonychotes weddellii
CCTGCACCCTCATCCTTTTTCTTAGCTGCATTACATTTAGCTAGCTGGAGAACAATTATCTTAGTCCCTGTCTTTTCTGTGCTCTAAAATGTCACATTAAAGAGTAACCATCCGAGGGCGGAGCAAGATGGCAGAGGAGTAGGAGACCTGGATTTCGTCTCCTCTCAGGAATTCAGCTGGATAGGGATAAAACCATTCTCAACA
>NW_027980074.1:0-204 GCF_054177405.1 Leptonychotes weddellii
TAATCACCACTGGCTGTTATCCCTGATGGGGTGTTTTTGTTTCTCCTATATTCTTTTTGTTTTTTAATTTTTTTATTCTTATATTATCCCCATAATTACATCATTAGTTTTAGATGTAGTGTTCCATGATTCATTGTTTGTGCATAACACCCAGTGCTCCATGCAGAATGTGCCCTCCTCAATACCCATCACCAGGCTCCCCGA
>NW_027980075.1:0-204 GCF_054177405.1 Leptonychotes weddellii
ATAGCCAGAGGAATGTTGAAAAAGAAAAGCAAAGCTGGCGGCATCACAATTCTGGACTTCCAGCTCTATTACAAAGCTGTCATCATCAAGACAGTATGGTACTGGCACAAAAACAGACACATAGATCAATGGAACAGAATAGAGAGCCCAGAAATGGACCCTCAACTCTATGGTCAACTCATCTTTGACAAAGCAGGAAAGAAT
>NW_027980076.1:0-1082 GCF_054177405.1 Leptonychotes weddellii
CAATTGAGAGCTACAGGAACCGTGAACTTGCTCTCAGGGGGGCTGCGTCTTTTCACACCTCCCAAATCAGGTCAAGGTATCAGCAGCTGCCACAATATCTCCACAAGGGCAACTGCTGTGTGCCGGGCTTGGTGTGGAGTGGGTCCTGTGTCTCCGTCCCATTTACCCTCCTAACCACCCAACGACAGTGGGCGCTGTGTCCGTTTGGGAGATGAGTGAGGGTAAGCAGCCTGAGCACGTAGTAAGTGGCACGAGGAGGACCCACCCTCAGGCTGGTCTGAGTGCCAAGGCCACCTCTCCCAGCTGCCCTCCAGGATTTTCACAAAGGGGATCATGCTTTGTTCCTGAAGCCAAGCAATCTGCAGGACCATCATCTAGTCCTGGAGAAGAGCAGTTAGCCAGCCTGCGGGGTGGTTGCGATGACGGGTTCCTCCTGGCCTAGGACCCACTCCCTCGCTCCGCTGGAGGGCTCTATTTAACATAGGAATATCCAGGCAGGCTTCAGCAGGAGAAGCACCAAGGACACCGGCGTTAGGAAGAGCCACGGCAGCAAGGAAGAAGCTAAAGGAGAGGGGATGCCCCTGCGACCGGGGTGCAGAGGACAGCGATGGGGGCAGGAAGGAGGGAGAGAGGTGAGGACTTGGCCGCCCACCCTGCCCTGCCCTGGCCTCCCGGCCTCTGCTGGAGGAGGGTGGGGCTGCTCCAGGATTGTTTATAAGCACCTTAGGCCTTTTGGTCGTACCAGCTGATGGCGCCACTTCCTTCTGTTCTAGTTTAGGGCCCTCTGAGTCACTGGGCCATCCCAGCCACCTGCCCTCCCCAAACTGGGGCCCGGGAGGAAATGCAGTGCCGCAGAATGCGCGTGTGCTTTGGAGTCAGACGAATCCAGCTGTGATTTGGGGCAGCTGTGGGCAGCTCGATTAACAGCCCTGAGTCCTTCGGGGGGGTAATAATACCCACTTTACAAGAGCAGAAATAGGAGTCTGAGCATGTGAGGTATGTCGGATAATGCCCGGCACCCTAGAAATGTCCAATGGCTGTTTCTCTCCTACATTTGCCCATCCTCAGGCCCCCCTTAGGGA
>NW_027980077.1:0-204 GCF_054177405.1 Leptonychotes weddellii
AGAGTAGATGTTTCCAAAGCTAATATTTAAATAAATACGTTTTAAAGTTTTATTTATGTTTTATGTTTTAAAGATTTATTTTTTTTAAATTTTATTTTATTATATTATGTTAATCACCATACATTACATCATTAGTTTTTGATGTAGTGTTCCATGATTCATTGTTTGTGCATAACACCCAGTGCTCCATGCAGAACGTCCCCT
>NW_027980078.1:0-204 GCF_054177405.1 Leptonychotes weddellii
TAAGGTTTTATTAGAACACAGCCATGCCTTTCATTTGCCTATTGTCTTAACAGCAAAGTTAAGTAGTTGCAATACAGACTATGTGGCCCACAAACCAAAAATACTTGTTATCTGTGCCTTTATGAATGAAATGCCAATATAAATTATTTAGCTATAATACCAAAAGAAAAATTTATAAAATAAAAATATAATAGAACTGAACAA
>NW_027980079.1:0-204 GCF_054177405.1 Leptonychotes weddellii
ACCCAGAATTGATTTAACCTTGTGTGATTCTTGGATGAATGTTTGCCTGCTTCATGAGGATCTAGGCTCCATGACAGTTCAGCCTGTGCTCTGTTCTCCTCATCACTATATTTTAATGTCTGGCACAGTGTGTCCCAGAGAGTAATTGCTCACCCAGTACTTACTGAATGAGGGGGTGGTTCTTACTTGCTTTCCCTTACATGC
>NW_027980080.1:0-204 GCF_054177405.1 Leptonychotes weddellii
AGTTTAGTTTTCCCAAATGTGAAGTGGGGTGGAAATATTCCTAGAGTTGTTGTAATAATGGAATAGCACATTTAAATGTATCTAGTATCTTCCACTGAGTGAGAGTTTAACAAATGATGACTATTAATTTTTTCAATGACAATTCTAAGAGAAAAGTGATCTTCTCCTAGCCTCTCTGTAACTGACTGCAAACTGTTGATTCTC
>NW_027980081.1:0-204 GCF_054177405.1 Leptonychotes weddellii
TTCCCATGTGAGCATAACTCTAAAAACTGATTTTGGGGGTGCCTAGGTGGCTCACTCAGTCAGTTAAGCATCTGACTTTCGATTTCAGCTCAGGTCGTGATCTCAGGATTGTGGGAGATGGGGCTTCACACTGGGCATGGAGCCTGCTTAATATTCTCTCTCTCTCTCTCCCTCTCCCCCTCCCTCTGCCCCTCCCCCCTCAAA
>NW_027980082.1:0-204 GCF_054177405.1 Leptonychotes weddellii
GTACGTGCGAGTGAGCACCTCACTTCTGACTCTGTTTTAAGTGAGGTTTCCTTTATGTTCAGTATATATAAAACTTTTCAAAGAAAATGTAGGATGATACCTTTATGACACTGGGATAAGGAAGGACTTCTTAAACAAGATCCAAACAAGATCTTTTATGTTAAATCATAAAAGAAATGATAGATAAATTTGACTCTGTCAATA
>NW_027980083.1:0-204 GCF_054177405.1 Leptonychotes weddellii
CTGCGGGCTTCACTTAGCCCTGGGGGGAAACAGAAAGACCTCACTCAGCATCTCACCACCTCTAGTTGTGAATACATTTAAGTCGTGAAAGAGACTCGTGTTGGTATAGAATGTGATCTTACCTGTGCCGACATCACCCGGTAAAGCTGCGAGGTTGATGGTTTTATATGAGCAGCCATGAAGAGATAAATAACATGTAAATGA
>NW_027980084.1:0-204 GCF_054177405.1 Leptonychotes weddellii
CCACCTTCATCGGCAACAGCACGGCCATCCAGGAGCTGTTCAAGCGCATCTCGGAGCAGTTCACCGCCATGTTCCGGCGCAAGGCCTTCCTCCACTGGTACACGGGCGAGGGCATGGACGAGATGGAGTTCACCGAGGCCGAGAGCAACATGAACGACCTGGTGTCCGAGTACCAGCAGTACCAGGACGCCACGGCCGAGGAGG
>NW_027980085.1:0-204 GCF_054177405.1 Leptonychotes weddellii
GGTTTAAAAAAAACCTTTCATTAATGTAAAATGGCCATATATTTCAGGTACATTTTTAGAGATTTGAGATTCCTGACCTGGTAGGTGAGAGCCTGGGAGACTGAGGTCCCTAGCCAAGCTAATCTAAACTTTACCCTAGCAAGCCGGCAGGCCATGTGCATTGTTTCAACCGTGGATGAAGTTACAAAATCAAAAATGGCAATA
>NW_027980086.1:0-204 GCF_054177405.1 Leptonychotes weddellii
ATACGGGGCTCGATCCCAGGACCCTGGGATCATGACCTGAGCCGAAGGCAGACGCTTAACGACTGAGCCACCCAGGCGCCCCAAGCGTTCAACTCTTGATTTCAGCTCAGGTCATGATCTCAGGGTCATGAGATCAAGCCCTCATTGGGCTCTGTGTTGAGAGCATGGAACCTGCTTAAGATTCTCTCTCCCTCTCCCTTTATC
>NW_027980087.1:0-1082 GCF_054177405.1 Leptonychotes weddellii
AGGACCCTGGGATCATGACCTGAGCCGAAGGCAGACGCTTAACCATCTGAGCCACCCAGGTGCCCTAGACTACAGTTTTAAAAGATAGTGTGTGTGTGTGGATAGGGGGCAGGTGTGAATCTCAGCCCGCCAACTACGTGAGCAAGAAATATTTAATTCCTTTATTTCCCTTTAACCGACTTCATTCTGCCTCCGAGCCATCACTAGTCCTGGTGGGAATCAGGGCTCTGCACCACCAGGGTAGTGCTGGGGTTCCTGGCATGTAGCAGCCAAACGCTGGGGTGATCCAGTGATTTGGGGTCACATTTAAGCACAGGCCCCACTGACCGCCTCCCCCATCCACTCAGGGGCTGTGGGCTCTAGTGCCTGACCTGTGGCCCAGATACTCCTTCCCTTAGAGGCACCCACACTGAGTCATCACCCCCGAAGCCTTGCCACCTTCCTTCGCCCATACTCGCCTTTCTTTTCTCCCTTCATCCCTAACTCTCTCTCTGCTCTCCCTCCTGTCCCCTTCAGGACACATAATCTCTTCCCTGGCTTTCAGTTTTTCAAAAGGAAGAAGTATTATTACAATGCTACAGATCTTGAATAAAGGAACTACCAGCAATACAGGAACCAGGTGATTTGAAATTTTTCTTACTACCAATTCCTAGAAATGCTGAGATTTCAAGAAGAAAAAAGGAAAAGAAACCTCCAGGGACCAAGTCTAGAGCCAAGACTTTATCTTGCTTCAGGATGCCAGAAACAATGGTGAGTAAAGAAACAGATAAACCAGTGGGTAAATCTACAGATAGTAATAATAGTAATTTATACAACTAATTTGGGATATGTAAAAATGAGATGGGACTAAAATACTAGATAACAATATGTTAAATGGGAGGCTGGTCATCCGATTTAATGTTTTAATGTCACTGACTTGTTTAGGAAGGGAATGAAGATATTGATTCACTTTAAATTTTATCATGCCAAATATGCATGTTAAGGTATCCAATAAAATAATAAAAACTGAGTTTACATCTTCCACGGGGGAAGGAGATTTTTAAAAGCCTGGATTTTCACCTAAAAAGGGAAATGGAAGAAAA
>NW_027980088.1:0-204 GCF_054177405.1 Leptonychotes weddellii
AGAATAAAAAAAAAAGTAAATCAAACGCTCACCAAGACCTTGGTCCTTGTTACCTCAAGCCTACCTGTCAGCGTTACTGCCAATCTCTTCGTAACAATCCATTATTAGATAAATCTTCGCAAACATGTCACCATAACCCTCCCAGCCAGGAACTAGGATGACAATGGACAGCTCACCAGAGCAGCGAAGGTAAATTAACCTTCA
>NW_027980089.1:0-204 GCF_054177405.1 Leptonychotes weddellii
AATATAGTGATTTGAAGGGGCACATGCACCTCCCAATGTTTATAGCAGAAATGTCCACAATAAGTAAAATATGGAGAGAGCCCAGATGTCCATCCACAGGTGAATGGATAAAGAGAAGTGGTATATATCCACTTCTCTTGCATTTCTATACATTATCATATATATATATATAATCATATATATATACACATATATACACACACA
>NW_027980090.1:0-204 GCF_054177405.1 Leptonychotes weddellii
AGCAAGCTCCCTGCTGAGCAGGGAGCCCGATGCAGGGCTCAATCCTAGGACCCTGAGATCATAACCTGAGCTGAAGGCAGATGCTTTTTTTTTTTTTAAGATTTTATTTATTTATTTGAGAGAGAGAATGAGAGAGAGAGAGCACATGAGAGGGGGGAGGGTCAGAGGGAGAAGCAGACTCCCCGCCGAGCGGGGAGCCCGATG
>NW_027980091.1:0-204 GCF_054177405.1 Leptonychotes weddellii
CGGGAGCCTGGGTGGCTCAGTTGGTTAAGCGACTGCCTTCGGCTCAGGTCATAATCCTGGAGTCCCTGGATCGAGTCCCGCATCAGGCTTCCTGCTCAGCAGGGAGTCTGCTTCTCCCTCTGACCCTCCCCTCTCTCATGTGCTCTTTCTCATTCTCTCTCTCTCAAATAAATAATTAAAAATCTTTAAAAAAAAAAAAGTGAC
>NW_027980092.1:0-204 GCF_054177405.1 Leptonychotes weddellii
GGGCGCCTGGGTGGCTCAGTTGGTTAAGCGACTGCCTTCGGCTCAGGTCATGATCCTGGAGTCCCTGGATCGAGTCCCGCATCGGGCTCCCTGCTCGGCGGGGAGTCTGCTTCTCCCTCTGACCCTCCCCCCTCTCATGTACTCGCTCTCTCTCATTCTCTCTCTCTCAAATAAATAAATAAAATCTTTAAAAAAAAAAAAAAA
>NW_027980093.1:0-204 GCF_054177405.1 Leptonychotes weddellii
TAGTTAAAAAAAAAGTATGGCTCCTAAAATGGTCAAAGAAACATAAAATTAGCTCTTTGAGGAAGACTCGGTCGCAGCTACAGCGGAGGTTTGGACGCCCTGCTCCTGACTCACCGCTGCTCGCTCTCACCGAGGAACAAGTCGGTCAGGAAGCCGCGCCGCAGCCATGTCTTTTTTAAAGACACCGGGAAGACACCCGGGGAA
>NW_027980094.1:0-204 GCF_054177405.1 Leptonychotes weddellii
AAAAAAAAGAAGAAGAAGAAGGTAGCGGGAGGGGAGGAATGAAGCGGGGGAAATCGGAGGGGTGGACGAACCATGAGAGAAGATGGACTCTGAAAAACAAACTGAGGGTTCTAGAGGGGAGGGGGGTGGGAGGATGGGTTGGCCTGGTGGTGGGTGTTGAGGAGGGCACGTTCTGCATGGAGCACTGGGTGTTGTGCACGAACA
>NW_027980095.1:0-204 GCF_054177405.1 Leptonychotes weddellii
AAGGGAGAGAAACCCGGAAGGGGAGGAGACTGGCGGGGGAGGGTTGTGTAGGTGACACCTGCCATAGAGGGGCCAGAGGAGAAGGTGACCTGGCGCAGAGACCTGAATGAGCAGGGAGGGAGCGGAGCAGGCCACCTGGTAGGAGTTTCCCAGTGGAGGGAGCGGCATGTGCCAAGGCCCTGGGGTGGGACTGTGCTGGAATGT
>NW_027980096.1:0-204 GCF_054177405.1 Leptonychotes weddellii
GGGCGCCTGGGTGGCTCAGTTGGTTAAGCGACTGCCTTCGGCTCAGGTCATGATCCTGGAGTCCCTGGATCGAGTCCCGCATCAGGCTCCCTGCTCGGCGGGGAGTCTGCTTCTCCCTCTGACCCTCCCCCCTCTCATGTGCTCTCTTTCTCTCGTTCTCTCTGTCTCAAATAAATAAATAAATAAAAATCTTAAAAAAAAAAA
>NW_027980097.1:0-204 GCF_054177405.1 Leptonychotes weddellii
GAGGAGGGCACATTCTGCATGGAGCATTGGGTGTTATGCACAAACAATGAATCATGGAACACTTCATCTAGAACTAATGATGTAATGTATGGGGATTAACATAAGAATAAAAAAAAATGAAAAAAAAAATGAGACTACTGTGAAATTTGCCTCATAATGGAAACTCATTTCAATCAAAGAACTGTAAAAGACACTGAAGTCTAA
>NW_027980098.1:0-1082 GCF_054177405.1 Leptonychotes weddellii
GAAAGAAAGAAATAAAACTCTCTTTGCAACTGATACAATTATCTTTGTATCTGGACATAAGATCAATGTACAAGTCAATTGCATTCCAACATACTAGGAACAAATAACTAGAAAACATATGCAAAAAGAAATATGATTACATCAGCACCACATGTCACACACCGGGGATAAGCCTAAGAAAAAATACGCAAAGCCCTGATAAGCAAAACTGTAAACTTTTAAGGGACATAGACTTGCATGAATGGAGAGATATACTGTGTTCATGCTCAGGAAGCCATAACACAGTTAAGATACAAATTCTCTCCAAACTGATCATACTGTCAGTTTAATTGCAATAAAAATACCACATTTGAGGAATAAGTTCCTTTGATGAGAAAAGGGCCAAGAATAGCACAGACACTTCCCTGGACTCTGTCGACGCAAACTGACCAGAAAGCACTCTAATAAAGAAGAAAACAGTTTTCTTTGAACCCAGATTAGGACAGCTATCTGGGGAATGCGATCTTCACAAGGACCAAAGTGCTCCAGAGAATGAACAGTTTTTACGGGGTTATATCCTTTTTTACATAAAGAGCCATAAATCAGTATGTCAGAAGTACATTCTTGTAAAAATTCAAGAAGACCGTAGATGAACACGTAGGCAGGAATCACGAGTTTTAACGTCATGGAAAGTAGGAGCATGGATCGATTTCTTAAGGACAAGATATTTTCCTTCAGGTCCCTCATTCATGAAGCAGATGGACAACGCATGCTTGACCGGCCATAAATCAGGCTTTGGGTTTAAACAAAGTTTATGTACAGTCATGCTGACTTGGAAAGCCTAAAATGGCTTCCCTTGTCTATCAGGCCCGTCGAGAGTTTTTCTGTCATCTACTCAGAGATCATGATTCATGAAGAAATGGTCGTAATGAAGACTGTGGCCGGGGCTTGTAGAAGCTAAGATAAGGTGGCAGCAAACAGGCGAGCTGCCGTTGGGAAGTGGCAGCCAGCCCAGCATAGTGCTCGAGGCGGCTCTGTTACTGTCCCAGGTGCCCCTCACCATTGTGAGGACACGCCCTTTCCCTCCCAGCTTGCTAAATATT
>NW_027980099.1:0-204 GCF_054177405.1 Leptonychotes weddellii
GGGGGGGGGTGCCTGGGTGGCTCAGTTGGTTAAGCGACTGCCTTCGGCTCAGGTCATGATCCTGGAGTCCCGGGATCGAGTCCCGCATCGGGCTCCCTGCTGTCAGCAGGGAGTCTGCTTCTCCCTCTGACCCTCCCCCCTCTCATGTACTCGCTCTCTCTCATTCTCTCTCTCTCAAATAAATAAATAAAATCTTTAAAAAAA
>NW_027980100.1:0-204 GCF_054177405.1 Leptonychotes weddellii
GGGCGCCTGGGTGGCTCAGTTGGTTGGGCGACTGCCTTCAGCTCAGGTCATGATCCCAGGGTCCTGGGATCGAGTCCCGCATCGGGCTCCCTGCTCTGCGGGGAGCCTGCTTCTCCCTCTCCCACTCCCCCTGCTTGTGTTCCCTCTCTCGCTGTGTCTCTCTCTGTCAAATAAATAAATAAAATCTTTAAAAAAAAAAAAAAA
>NW_027980101.1:0-204 GCF_054177405.1 Leptonychotes weddellii
AGTGGGTCGGCCCTGGTTACCAAGGTGTTCACGGGCGTGAACCTTTTGGTTCTTAGCTTCGTCATCCTCTCTGGCTTCATGAAGGGAGATCTGCACCCCTTGCAGCTCACTGAACAGGACTACAAACTGGCCATCTCTGCATCCAATGACACTTCTAGATTAGGCGGGCACTCTTGGCCACAGTAGAGAGTGGGGGGGGTACAG
>NW_027980102.1:0-204 GCF_054177405.1 Leptonychotes weddellii
AGTTCTTTTTTTTTTTTTTTTAAGATTCCATTTTTTATTTATTTGACAGAGAGAGACACAGCGAGAGAGGGAACACAAGCAGGGGGAATGGGAGAGGGAGAAGCAGGCTTCCCACAGAGCAGGGAGTTCGATGCAGGGCTCAATCCCAGGACCCTGGGACCATGACCTGAGCCAAAGGCATACGTTTAATGACTGAGCCACCCA
>NW_027980103.1:0-204 GCF_054177405.1 Leptonychotes weddellii
ACCATGGGCCCAGACCCCAGGGAAATGAAGCAGGAGACCCCTGCTCTGGGTCGTGCCCCCGCTCCCCGCCAGACACCAGCATCCGCCCAATTCCGCACCAGATCCAACTCTGGCCCCAGAACGATCGATTCGCGGGACCCCCGATGGCGCCCCGAGGCCGGTGCTGCTCGTGGCTTGTGACAAATGAGGAACCTGACATTGTAG
>NW_027980104.1:0-204 GCF_054177405.1 Leptonychotes weddellii
GTTTAAAAAAAAACCTTTCATTAATGTAAAATGGCCATATATTTCAGGTACATTTTTAGAGATTTGAGATTCCTGACCTGGTAGGTGAGAGCCTGGGAGACTGAGGTCCCTAGCCAAGCTAATCTAAACTTTACCCTAGCAAGCCGGCAGGCCATGTGCATTGTTTCAACCGTGGATGAAGTTACAAAATCAAAAATGGCAATA
>NW_027980105.1:0-204 GCF_054177405.1 Leptonychotes weddellii
AAGAATAATTTCCAGTCCATGGAATTTATCCAGAGTTACCAAGGATCCAATTCAGAAGCAAAATTGCTGCTCTAGAAACCTAAGAAAATTTTTTATATTTTTTTAGAATTTTATTTTATGTTAGTCACCATACATCATTAGTTTTTGATGTAGTGTTCCATGATTCATTGTTTGCGTATAACACCCAGTGCTCCATTCACTACG
>NW_027980106.1:0-204 GCF_054177405.1 Leptonychotes weddellii
GATGGAAGTGTGTATGTCCTAGTATTATTTTTATTCTTTTCTATATGGCTGATTTATATTATTCTTTTTTTTTTTAATTTTATTATGTTATGTTAGTCACCATACAATACATCATTAGTTTTTGATGTGGTGATCCACTATCCATTGTTTTCGTATAACACCCAGTGCTCCATGCAGTACGTGTCCTCCTTAATACCCATCACC
>NW_027980107.1:0-204 GCF_054177405.1 Leptonychotes weddellii
GGTGGCTCAGTTGGTTAAGCGACTGCCTTCGGCTCAGGTCATGATCCTGGAGTCCCGGGATCGAGTCCCGCATCGGGCTCCCTGCTCGGCGGGGAGCCTGCTTCTCCCTCTGACCCTCCCCCCTCTCATGTGCTCTCTGTCTCTCTCATTCTCTCTGTCTCAAATAAATAAATAAAATCTTTAAAAAAAAAAAAAAGAAAGAAA
>NW_027980108.1:0-204 GCF_054177405.1 Leptonychotes weddellii
CAGCTGAGTCCCGTACAAGCCCCTGTTCACAGCTTTGCAGAGGGCTGGGCTGTCGGGGAGGGACGAAGGGAGCACAGGAAGGAAGGACAACAGGACCGTGGGAACAAGGTGGACACCGCCAGGCAGAGCTCAGGACACATTTGGCTCCAAGTCAGAGAATAAGCAGGCCTGGCTTTTCGAAATGCCCCCCCCATGATGAGTTTC
>NW_027980109.1:0-1082 GCF_054177405.1 Leptonychotes weddellii
GTGTGTGGGCCCGGGGGTGGGGGGTAGACTGCACCCCTACAAACCACATACCCCATGTTCTTGGAGACACTGTGAAGTCTCCACGAACCTGATAAAGATGAGATGTTCAGTGTATCATCGGTTCACGTAAATGGGTGTACTAACAGGACTAAGCCCCAAGGAGAGAGACTCTTCTTCTTCCTTTTTTTTTTTTTTTTTTACAACTAAATATGGATTTAGAGTCCCTGGTGCCTAAAATCTAATGCCTAGACCTGAGGGTATGCGTGCCCAGGTGTGTATAAGCACTTTCTCCAGGAGTGTGAAAGCCCAGAAGAGCTGGTTACGCCGAGGGCAGGAAGAAGCAAGAAGATGTGATTTTCCCTTCGACTGTCACCAAAGTGACAGCTTACATAACAGAGGATGCTCCAGGACAGTGGATGTGTTGGGCTTCAGAGAGTGAGTGGGGCTCGACCAAGGGTGATTCGGAACGACTGCCTCCAGAGAGGTCCCCTGCTGTCCCCTCGCTCTTTAGAACCTCCAGTTAAAAGTCACACACCAGTGTCCGTTGTGCTGGGGGATGTCCAGCTGGGGGGAAGCAGGCTTGTGGGGACTTCTGCCACGTGAACAGGAAGAGTGGGCCCTGCAGGGATCCCAGGACACGGGCGACGCTAAGCTTACACCAAATACAATTATCCAAACTCAAACTTCATGTCCAGAAGGGCCAGATCAATCCAAACTGAATACAGCTACTGTGTCACAATTAATATCGACCAAATTGAGGGACATTCCACCAAAAAGCTGGTCTATAATCATCAGGGTTATACGAGATGGAGCGGCCCCAGTGTTTCTGATTCTAAAGACTTAAAGGAATTTCACAACCAAACACTGTGCAGTTCTGGATGCGATTCAGAACCAGGAAAACTTTATTTTGCTGCAAATGATATTAATGGGACAACTGACAACATTTTACGAAGTCTCACTAGGTAGCACTACTCTAAGAGTGTTGTATTGTTGATTTTGATCACTATCGTGGGGTATGTAGGAGAATGGCTTGTTTTTAAGGAAACACACATTGACGGGGGTTGGTATTTGCAACTTATTTA
>NW_027980110.1:0-204 GCF_054177405.1 Leptonychotes weddellii
CACTAAGTTGCAGTCCTGCCCATTAATTTTTGACCCCACTTTCCGTACACACATCCAACCAGTATTTTTAAACTGGAAGATACCACACAATATCCAGTTTTCTAGCTGCTCTTAAAAACTTGGAAAGCGGGGCGCCTGGGTGGCTCAGTCGTTAAGCGTCTGCCTTTGGCTCCGGTCATGATCCCAGGGTCCTGGGATCAAGCC
>NW_027980111.1:0-204 GCF_054177405.1 Leptonychotes weddellii
GCGCCTGGGTGGCTCAGTTGGTTAAGCGACTGCCTTCGGCTCAGGTCATGATCCTGGAGTCCTGGGATCGAGTCCCGCATCGGGCTCCCTGCTCGGCAGGGAGCCTGCTTCTCCCTCTGACCCTCCCCCCTCTCATGTGCTCTCTGTCTCTCTCATTCTCTCTGTCTCAAATAAATAAATAAAATCTTTAAAAAAAAAATTAAA
>NW_027980112.1:0-204 GCF_054177405.1 Leptonychotes weddellii
CGAATGGCTTGCCCAACTCCTCATCCTACACAGGGGTGACAGGCTGCAGGGCGTGGAGGGGGGAGACCAGCCAGGCCACAGAGTGGACAAGTTGGGCCAGGGTGAGCAGGGAGGGGTGCGGGGGCCGTGGCAGATGGAAAGCCTACACCTTCCCCAAGGGGTAGGCCTGGGGTCCCCAATCCAACTCAAATGCCAACTCACACA
>NW_027980113.1:0-204 GCF_054177405.1 Leptonychotes weddellii
GAGAATTTCCTAGGAAAATACAATTTATCAAAACTGACCCCTGTAGAGATAGTTTCCTCAGACCACTCCTGAGATGAGTCATGGAACATGATCACAGACCTACACCCTGAAAAGCACCGGGCCCACCGGATGGCCTCACAGGAAATCCCCCCAGATGCTCAAAGGCCAGGTGGTGATTCCCTTGTTACTTACGTGGCTCCGATA
>NW_027980114.1:0-204 GCF_054177405.1 Leptonychotes weddellii
CCCAGCCCCCAAACCAGGTGAGCCCGGCAAAGATCAGCTAATACTACAGATTTCTAGGCTAAACAAATTCTATAGCCATATATCCCTGCTGCGTTATGGCTGTTTGTTACTTGGCATTATTGTGGAAAGAGATAAATCATACAGCCTCCCCCACATGAATCCACAAGGATTATATCTGGAAGATTTGAGGATGAGAGAACTAAG
>NW_027980115.1:0-204 GCF_054177405.1 Leptonychotes weddellii
AGCCGACTCAGTGCTGAGCACTGAGCCTGACAAGGGGCTTGATCTCACCACGCTGAGATCGTGACTGAGCTGAAACCAAGAGTCAGTTGCTTAACCAATTGTGCTGCCCAGGTGCTCCTTCTTTGAAAACCTTTTAATGGTGCCACATTATCTGCCAAAAGATGTCGAAATCCCTTTGTGTGGTCAGGACGTGCCAATACAGAT
>NW_027980116.1:0-204 GCF_054177405.1 Leptonychotes weddellii
TGAGAGACGATGGACTCTGAAAAACAAACTGAGGGTTCTAGAGGGGAGGGGGGTGGGAGGATGGGTTAGCCTGGTAATGGGTATTGAGGAGGGCACATTCTGCATGGAGCACTGGGTGTTATGCACAAACAATGAATCATGGAACACTTCATCTAAAACTAATGATGTAATGTATGGGGATTAACATAAGAATAAAAAAAAAAA
>NW_027980117.1:0-204 GCF_054177405.1 Leptonychotes weddellii
GACGATGGACTCTGAAAAACAAACAGGGTTCTAGAGGGGAGGGGGGTGGGGGGATGGGTTAGCCTGGTGGTGGGTATTGAGGAGGGCATGTTCTGCATGGAGCACTGGGTGTTATGCACAAACAATGAATCATGGAACACTTCATCTAAAACTAATGATGTAATGTATGGGGATTAACATAAGAATAAAAAAAAAAAAAAAGAA
>NW_027980118.1:0-204 GCF_054177405.1 Leptonychotes weddellii
ACTACAACAGTTTTTAATTAAAATAATAAAATCAGCACTGTGATAATCATCTTAATATCTCAAGGCTTTGCCCACATGCTTAATTATCTCCTTAGAATAAATTCTATATTTACTCATTTATTTATTATTATTCTAGATTCCAATTCTAGAAATGGAATTGGTGAGTTAAAGGGGGGACTCATATTTAAGGTTTGTTTTTGTGCT
>NW_027980119.1:0-204 GCF_054177405.1 Leptonychotes weddellii
AAAGGAAGGAAGGAAGGAAGGAAGGAAGGAAGAAAGAAAGAAAGAAAGAAAAAAAACACAGCCTAAGAAATGATTAAAAAAAAAAATTCAGTGGCTTAGGGGCACCTGGGTGGCTCAGCTGGTTAAGCATCTGCCTTCGGCTCAGGTCATGATTCCAGGGACCTGGGATAGAAACCCCGCTTTGGGCTCCCTGCTCAGCGGGGA
>NW_027980120.1:0-1082 GCF_054177405.1 Leptonychotes weddellii
ATAAAACTGACATTTTGAGATACTGATTCTTTAGGCCTACCATACAATCTCTGTGCACAAGTATTTCTATAGGAGGTTGCAATCTGAAAGGGTTTTCATTCAGTTATGAAACTGAGTACTTACCATGCGCAGACACTGTGCTCCAGGCTTTGGGGAGACAAAGAAGGTAAGACACACCTGTAAGAAGCTCCCATTCTATTGGGGAGATAGAGGTGTAAACTAATATTTTTTAGAGAAGTGTACATACTTTGATGCCAGGTGACAAGTGTTGTGGTAAAGGTATGCCCCAAGTGCTATATAAGCAGAGTGGGTTAGTTTGGGCAGAAGCAAAGAAAGCTTAAAGGAGAGATGGCATTTATGTGTGGCCTTGAGGGATGAATGGTTTGTCAGGTGAAAAAGGACATTGCAGGAGCACAATTAAGGAGGTGCACATGGTTAACCTTAGCAGCGATATAAGGATAGGGAACTGACAGAAGATGAGGCTGAAAAGTTAAAGTGAGGCCAGACTGTGCTGGAGTTGGCTTTCCATGCTAAGGGACCTTATCTCAGCAATGAAGAGTTCCCAGAAGTTTTTCAGCAGGGAAGCATCATAATCAGAGCAGAATTTTAGAGAAAGAACTGTAGTTGTGGGGAAGAGGATGGACTGAGATGGAGACCATTTACAAAGGCCCTGTCTAGCCAAGGAATGGTAAAAACTTGTACCTAGACCATGCCGAAAACTGGAGGGATCCAAGAAATGGGATTTACTGGGATTAAGAGTACACTTATCATGATGCACACCAAGTAATGTATAGAATTGTTGAATCATTATATTGTACATCTGAAAGTAACACATTACTATAGGTTAATTATACTTGAATTACAAAAATAAGTAAATACAGGGCGCCTGGGTGGCTCAGTTGGTTAAGCGACTGCCTTCGTTCGGCTCAGGTCATGATCCTGGAGTCCCGGGATCGAGTCCCGCATCGGGCTCCCTGCTCGGCAGGGAGTCTGCTTCTCCCTCTGACCCTCCTCCCTCTCATGCTCTCTGTCTCTCATTCTCTCTGTCTCAAATAAATAAATAAAATCTTTAAAAAAAAAAA
>NW_027980121.1:0-204 GCF_054177405.1 Leptonychotes weddellii
GGGGTGCCTGGGTGGCTCAGTTGGTTAAGCGACTGCCTTCGGCTCAGGTCATGATCCTGGAGTCCTGGGATGGAGTCCCGCATCGGGCTCCCTGCTCAGCAGGGAGTCTGCTTCTCCCTCTGACCCTCCCCCCTCTCATGCTCTCTCTATCTCAGTCTCTCTCTCAAATAAATAAATAAAATCTTTAAAAAAAAAAAAACAAAA
>NW_027980122.1:0-204 GCF_054177405.1 Leptonychotes weddellii
ATTAAAGAAGGTGGAGCTGGTGGTGGTTTTGGCTCCCCCATGGACATCTTTGATATGTTTTTTGGAGGAGGAGGAAGGATGCAGAGAGAAAGGAGAGGTAAAAATGTTGTGCATCAGCTCTCAGTAACCTTAGAAGATTTATATAATGGTGCAACACGAAAACTAGCTCTGCAAAAGAATGTGATTTGCGATAAATGTGAAGGC
>NW_027980123.1:0-204 GCF_054177405.1 Leptonychotes weddellii
GATAAGAGCAGAGCAAAGACCGTTTCCTTCCATGTCTGCTCACCAGCCTCTCCTCCAAGCCCTGCCCCTCACCCCTCTGTAGAGCCTGCCATTCTGACAGTGATGAGACCCTCCCTTCCTTGTGCCCTGTAGCCCCTGCCCACGCCTCATATGGGCCTTTCTGACAGTTTTGACCACCCTACTCTAACGACCAGCATGCATATC
>NW_027980124.1:0-204 GCF_054177405.1 Leptonychotes weddellii
CAGAAGGGGAAGAATGAAGGGGGGGAAATCGGAGGGGGAGATGAACCATGAGAGACGATGGACTCTGAAAAACAAACTGAGGGTTCTAGAGGGGAGGGCGGTGGGAGGATGGTTTAGCCTGGTGATGGGTATTAAAAAGGACACGTTCTACATGGAGCACTGGGTGTTATATGCAAACAAGGAATCATGGAACACTACAACAAA
>NW_027980125.1:0-204 GCF_054177405.1 Leptonychotes weddellii
GGGCGCCTGGGTGGCTCAGTTGGTTAAGCGACTGCCTTCGGCTCAGGTCATGATCCTGGAGTCCCTGGATCGAGTCCCGCATCGGGCTCCCTGCTCGGCAGGGAGCCTGCTTCTCCCTCTGACCCTCCCCCCTCTCATGTGCTCTCTCTCTCTCTCTCTCATTCTGTCTCAAATAAATAAATAAAATCTTTAAAAAAAAAAAAA
>NW_027980126.1:0-204 GCF_054177405.1 Leptonychotes weddellii
CCTCCCGTGGGTTGGGTCTGGAGACTAACTCCGCCTGGGTTTTCAGACCTGGTACCGGAGTGGCCCTAAGAGTCTGCCTTTCTCCTAGGGACCGTTGAGGGTTACAGTCTCCCCAGGGATGGAGGAGGAGACCATTTATGAAATAACTGATGAGCGTTTCCCTTTGACTCACAGTGCCATTGGGAACCTTGGGGGATTTCCTTA
>NW_027980127.1:0-204 GCF_054177405.1 Leptonychotes weddellii
GAGGACACGTTCTGCATGGAGCACTAGGTGTTACGCACAAACAATGAATCATAGAACACTACATCAAAAACTAATGATGTAATGTACGGTGATTAACATAACAATAATTTTTTTTTAAAAAAAGGAAGTTACATTCTAGTAGGGGAGAATAGCAATAAACATATTAGTAAACTAAATGACACATAAGAATGATAATGGAAACTA
>NW_027980128.1:0-204 GCF_054177405.1 Leptonychotes weddellii
GAGATTTTCCTAGGAAAATACAATTTATCAAAACTGACCCCTGTAGAGATAGTTTCCTCAGACCACTCCTGAGATGAGTCATGGAACATGATCACAGACCTACACCCTGAAAAGCACCGGGCCCACCGGATGGCCTCACAGGAAATCCCCCCAGATGCTCAAAGGCCAGGTGGTGATTCCCTTGTTACTTACGTGGCTCCGATA
>NW_027980129.1:0-204 GCF_054177405.1 Leptonychotes weddellii
GGGCGCCTGGGTGGCTCAGTTGGTTAAGCGACTGCCTTCGGCTCAGGTCATGATCCTGGAGTCCTGGGATCGAGTCCCGCATCAGGCTCCCTGCTCGGCAGGGAGTCTGCTTCTCCCTCTGACCTTCCTCCTTCTCATGCTCTCTGTCTCTCATTCTCTCTCTCTCAAATAAATAAATAAAATCTTTAAAAAAAAAAAAGAACA
>NW_027980130.1:0-204 GCF_054177405.1 Leptonychotes weddellii
ACAATGATATTTAAGCAAGCTGAGGCCAGCTCATTGAATGTGGAGCATTAGCCAAAAGGTTTGGAAATAACCCCTTTGGCAATTCAATTCCACAAGAGGTTTTTAGAAAGTAAATAATGAAAATTTTATTTCATATCAAGATTTATTTTAGTGCTTTTGGCCATAAGTCTGGCAAATAGTGTTTTAAGAAAATTAATCTTCAAG
>NW_027980131.1:0-1082 GCF_054177405.1 Leptonychotes weddellii
AAATATAAAAGGTGATCCCAGAGCTTGTAGGCAGGTAAGTAGGCAGCTTTTTCCCTTGTACAATGCCCCGTGTTTTGTTTGTTCACTTTAACTACCACCAGTATGTCCACTGTGAGCAGCTTATGTGAGGTGGGACATAGAGTCTGAAAACTCATCATGGTGGTGGCCTTTAACTTATTTACATATTATAACCCAAGCACTTACTCTGACACCCCAATATTTATAACTCTTGCTATTAATAAATTTTACAAGCTGCAGAAGAACAGGAAGTTGCTGAAAGCATAGTTCCTCAGAATCCCTCTTGTTTATTTATTTAGTGCTCTGGACTGGTGCCTAGAAGTTAATCTTCAGGAATCCACCTTATAGGAAGGCACATTTGCCTTTGCAGAGACCAAACCTCAGGGGATGAAGTATGGCATTTTGATGAAAGTGGCAGCAATCTTCGGGCTGATGTGAAAGATATGATGAACAAATTTTACTGTCATTGTGCTCCAAAGGTTTTGTTTTGTTTTTGACTGTTATAAGATTAGAAAAAAATATTATTTATGTCTGAGGGCTAGTTCTCTTCACAAATACCGCTAGTCCCTGTCACAGAGTTGTTCCTTATTGATATGATTAGGTTTAAGTATAATAAATTGCTATTTGTCCTCCATTTAGCCCATCTGGGATTTTTTTTTTTTTTTTATTGTTTGGTTGGTTGATCTGATTTGTTTTTTCCCTTCTTTCTTCTTTGCATTTACTGAGTATTTAAAAAAATATATATCCTATTTTATTTCCTCTATAGACATTTAGTTATACATGTTTTATTTTTTAGCTGTTAATCTAGGAATTATAATATGCATCTTTAATTTACAACAGTGTACTAGGGATTATTACACATTCCTGTATAATGGAAGAACCTAACAATAGTATTCTTTCATTGACCCTGCTCCTATAATTTGAGCTAACTTTGTCACACATTTTACTTCAACATATTTTATAAAAGCCATAATTCATGGTTATTTATTTATTTTTTTTATTTTTTTATTTTTTTTTTATTCTTATGTTAATCCCCATACATTACATCATTAGTTCTAGATGAA
>NW_027980132.1:0-204 GCF_054177405.1 Leptonychotes weddellii
GGGCGCCTGGGTGGCTCAGTTGGTTAAGCGACTGCCTTCAGCTCAGGTCATGATCCTGGAGTCCCAGGATCGAGTCCCGCATCGGGCTCCCTGCTCGGCAGGGAGTCTGCTTCTCCCTCTGACCCTCCCCCATCTCATGTGCTCTCTGTCTCTCTCATTCTCTCTGTCTCAAATAAATAAATAAAATCTTAAAAAAAAAATAAA
>NW_027980133.1:0-204 GCF_054177405.1 Leptonychotes weddellii
GGGGCGCCTGGGTGGCTCAGTTGGTTAAGCGACTGCCTTCGGCTCAGGTCATGATCCTGGAGTCCCTGGATCAAGTCCCGCATCGGGCTCCCTGCTCGGCAGGGAGCCTGCTTCTGCCGCTGACCCTCCCTCCTCTCATGTGCTCTCTCTCTCTCATTCTCTCTGTCTCAAATAAATAAATAAATAAAATCTTAAAAAAAAAAA
>NW_027980134.1:0-204 GCF_054177405.1 Leptonychotes weddellii
GGGGCAGGAGAGGCGGAGGGAGAGGGAGAGAGAGAATCTCAAGCAGACTCCACACCCCAAGGGGAAGCCCAATGTGGGGCTCGATCTCATGACCCTGAGATTATGACCCAAGCCAAAACCAAGAGTCGGACACTTCACTGACTGAGCCACCCAGGTGCCCCTCAAGTCATAACTTTAAATTAAATTAATTTAAATTTCACTCAA
>NW_027980135.1:0-204 GCF_054177405.1 Leptonychotes weddellii
ATAAAATCTTAAAAAAAAAAAGAAAGAAAGAAAGAAAGAAGTAAACTAATAGTGATGAAAGCAGGGATTTGGGGGGAGGAAAAAGATTTTTGTAATAAATTTTTTTTTTAAAGATTTTATTTGTTTATTTGACAGAGAGACACAGCGAGAGAGGGAACACAAGCAGGGGGAGTGGGAGAGGGAGAAGCAGGCCTCCCACGGAGC
>NW_027980136.1:0-204 GCF_054177405.1 Leptonychotes weddellii
CCGATGGCCAGGCAATTCATGTTACCTAAGGCGATTGAATTGCTACTATGTAATTCTGTGTTAGGCAAAAGAGAACTGAGGTTTTTCTCTCTGATGGGAAAGATGACATCATTGCTGTCATTTTTTAAAGGGCAGTATATGGCTAGAGATCTGGTGAGGGCAATAGGAGGGAAAAAACTTTTAGAGGACCATAATTTATTCCAA
>NW_027980137.1:0-204 GCF_054177405.1 Leptonychotes weddellii
GACACCAGAAATCATAAGCTAGGGGTGCCTGGGTGGCTCAGCCGGTTAAGCAGCTGCCTTCAGCTCAGGTCATGATACCAGGGTCCTGGGATCGAACCCCACATCGGGCTCCCTGCTCAGCTCCCTCTGCTGCTCCACCTGCTTGTGTGCACTCTCTCTCTCTCTCTGTCAAATGAATAAAATCTTAAAAAAAAAAAAAAGAAA
>NW_027980138.1:0-204 GCF_054177405.1 Leptonychotes weddellii
GAATGTGTGTGTGTCTGTGTGTGTGTGTAGATGATACATCTTCTTCATTCAGGTATTCATGGAAACTTAGGTTGCTTCCATATCTTGGCTATTGTCAAAAAAGCGGCAATGGCAATGTCCACAATAGCCAAACTGTGGAAAGAGCCAAAATGTCCATCGACAGATGAATGGATAAAGAAGATGTGGTGTGTGTGTGTGTATATA
>NW_027980139.1:0-204 GCF_054177405.1 Leptonychotes weddellii
AAGGCTGAAAGCGATAGACAGATGTTTAATCCACTAATCCATCTCCCATGGCTTATTATTTACTGAGTTTGGGGAGTGGTGGAGACTTGATTGCCCTTCCACAGATTTTTTTTTTTTTAAGTTCTAGAAGGATTCACTGCCTATTCCCAAATTGCCAGAACATTGGTCACTCTCACCTCAGTGCATCTTTGTGTGTGAGGGAAA
>NW_027980140.1:0-204 GCF_054177405.1 Leptonychotes weddellii
AAGACCTGGTTCTAATCACTCTTCCATCCCAGCTCATCAAATCATAACTAGTCAATGTCAGGTCAGGTTGATACATGGCAATGTTGAAGCATCTCTGATGTTAAGACTGGCAAGTGTCCTTTAGGGCCATTTTGGTAGCATTTTTCTGATTGATCAACTGATATGATAAAAGGATGTAAGTACTAAAAAGAAAAAAAAAATCTA
>NW_027980141.1:0-204 GCF_054177405.1 Leptonychotes weddellii
GGGGGAGGAGAGGCGGAGGGAGAGGGAGAGAGAGAATCTCAAGCAGACTCCACACCCCAAGGGGAAGCCCAATGTGGGGCTCGATCTCATGACCCTGAGATTATGACCCAAGCCAAAACCAAGAGTCGGACACTTCACTGACTGAGCCACCCAGGTGCCCCTCAAGTCATAACTTTAAATTAAATTAATTTAAATTTCACTCAA
>NW_027980142.1:0-1082 GCF_054177405.1 Leptonychotes weddellii
TGGACAGGGATCCTGGAGGGCTCTTAGAATAAGGCCCAAGGTGAGGGCTGGACCTAACAGAGGACAAGCTGATGCCAAGTCCTCACATACCGGTCCAGCTGGGTGTCCTAAGGCAGAAAGGAACCAGTTCCATTGGGCCCATGTCAAGAACCTTAGATGGAGGGGCTGGCTGAGTGTTCCAGTGGGCACAGGGGGGGCACAGGTGGGCCCTGGGGGATTCAAGAGGCTGAGAACCAGGCAGGGCCTGGCCGAAACAACCATCATAGCAATCATAGCAGTTATATAGAGCCCTCCAAAGTAGTAGTATGCCCATTTTAAAGAAGCAGAAACTGAGACTTGTATTGCCCGAGGCCACCATGGAGCTGAATTTTGATTCTAAAACACTGAAGCTCCTTCCAGCAAACCAAGCTGCTGTGAGTTCACAGTCCCACACCACTCCCCACCTGCCTTCCCCACCCCCATCCCTCATCCCCTCATTCCTGCTAAATACATTTTGGACCCAGCTTGTACAGATAAGTGCATGACTTATTCCTGAGTCGCAGAGGTACCTTTGACATCAGATGCCATCTGAGGTGGTATCCCAGCTCTGGAGCAGTGTGTGTTGAGAAGCAAGAGAAGATACTTGAGAAGCCTTCCCGGGCAGCGTGGGGAAGCTCTCGGACTGTGCAGGAGCCACAGAGCAGGCAGGGGGGATGAGAGATCCCGACATCCACTCTCCAGCATCCCTCAGGATGAAGGGTCTCAGGTTGGGTGTTCTGGCTCTGCATCTTCTCCTTCTGCAGTCTGGTCCACCACCCTCAGGGGGCTTCCTGCTCCCCAAAAGCAACTTACAGACCTCTCTCTCTAGATCCTTAAGCAAGACACAGCCCTATCAACAGGCTCCAATTGTGCAATAGAGGGACAGTGGTCCCGCCACTTGCTTCAGAAGACCCTGGACTATTTGCGTTATCTATAAACCAGTGGTTCTCCAAGGGGGACCCCGGGGCCAGCGTGTCACCTGGGAACTTGTTAGAAATGCAAATTATCGGGCCCTGCTCTTGACCTACAATCAGAAGCTCAAGAGGGGGGCCCAGATCAGTGTC
>NW_027980143.1:0-204 GCF_054177405.1 Leptonychotes weddellii
ACCAAAATCCCCCTGTGCTTGATTAATCTTTGTATAATGACCACCTAGAAAGGTTTCATATCTTATTTTTTTTAAATTTTTGTTATGTTAATCACCATACATTACATCATTAGTTTTTGATGTAGTGTTTCATGATTCATTGTTTGTGCATAACACCCAGTGCTCCATGCAGAACGTGCCCTCCTTAATACCCATCACCCGGCT
>NW_027980144.1:0-204 GCF_054177405.1 Leptonychotes weddellii
GGAGATCGAAGAAAGGAATAGCAACAACTCTCTGAACAGAAAAGCGACCACTTTCTGGAAGGTAGGACGTGCGGAGAAGTGAATCCGAGGCGATATTCGGGAGGATAGACGGCGGGGGAGGGGCCTCCGTCGGCCGCTTCTGGCAAGTGATAGAACCACGGAGCACAAAATCGGAACTTTTAAAAGTCTGCTCCGCTGAGGGAC
>NW_027980145.1:0-204 GCF_054177405.1 Leptonychotes weddellii
ATGTTGGCAGGTCCTAAGTGAGGAGGAAAAGGGAGTTTTCCACGGGGAAGGGAAGATTCGGAGCTGTTCAGATAATAGCAACCTTGTACAGTCATGCCCTCGGATGCTATTTGAGTCGAGATGACTGGCAATTTCGGGCCCTCTTGCTATAATAAGGAATTCCACAATCACATGCCCAGAGGTCTGTTCTTCAGGATCCTGGGG
>NW_027980146.1:0-204 GCF_054177405.1 Leptonychotes weddellii
GAATGGTTTCATCCCTGTTCAGCTGAATTCCTGAGACCAGATGAAATCCAGGTCTCCTACTCCTCTGCCATCTTGCTCCGCCCCCCAGAGAATATATTATTAAGGCAATAGTAGGTGAATCATTCCATAACTAGGAAAGGGAGATAGACACCTATCTTCAGAAATCACAGAGAATTCCAAACATGATGTATCCAAGGACTTCCA
>NW_027980147.1:0-204 GCF_054177405.1 Leptonychotes weddellii
TGAAAAAGGAGCACATTTAAAACTAGTCCTAACTGATGACAATATGTCTCTTGACCTTGCAGGTTACTGACCCAATGAATGTCTCTGAGTCATATTCCAGCTTTGCTTCTGTAAGAGAATTTATACTCCTAGGCTTTTCTTGTGAGTGGAAGATTCAGATCCTCCTTTTCTCACTCTTCACTACAATGTATGTTTTGACCGTAA
>NW_027980148.1:0-204 GCF_054177405.1 Leptonychotes weddellii
ATACATTTTTGCTCCATTTCTTAGAAATAAAATCCTTTCTAGGATATGCATTTTCCCAGTTACTTTAGTTTTTCCATCAAAGCCAAGCTTTTCAATCCACTTTCCCATAGGCCCCAGAATATTTTGGGCCCTTATACAATATGGCAGGGTTTAACAGCAGACTAGAGCCAGAGCGACTGGCCTGGAATTATGGCTCTAATTACG
>NW_027980149.1:0-204 GCF_054177405.1 Leptonychotes weddellii
CCCGCTAGCCTGGTGATGGGTATTAAAGAGGGCACGTTCTGCATGGAGCACTGGGTGTTATGCACAAACAATGAACCATGGAACACTACATCAAAAACTAATGATGTGATGTATGGTGATTAACATACCATAAAAAAAAAAGAGTGTCCCCTCTCAACCGTGACCTCACCCCTGGCCAGTGGTGAGCCCTTCCCCTCACCCACA
>NW_027980150.1:0-204 GCF_054177405.1 Leptonychotes weddellii
GATGTGTATTAAGGAGGGCACGTACTGCATGGAGCACTGGGTGTTATACGAAAACAATGGATCATGGATCACTACATCAAAAACTAATGATGTATTGTATGGTGACTAACATAACATAATAAAATTAAAAACTACAAACAAAAAAGATTTTATTCATTTATTTGACACAGACAGAGAGAGCAGGCACAAGCAGGGGAGCTGCAA
>NW_027980151.1:0-204 GCF_054177405.1 Leptonychotes weddellii
CCTGCCCGGGCCCTTCCAGGCTCATGAGGCCCCTTTGAGCTGGACGTGGCTGGACTCTGGTCTGTCCCTTCGAGGGACACGTCCTGACCACACGATGTAGACGCCCATGTGATGCCGGCATGAGCTTGTTTTTATCTTCAGGTGACAGCCCAACCCCCCCCCCACCTGCCTCTTCCCTGCACCTGCAGCTGAGCGTGGCTGGAG
>NW_027980152.1:0-204 GCF_054177405.1 Leptonychotes weddellii
TTCAGTGGAGATGTGACCACAAGACGGCAGTGCACCTGTGCTGATGCAGAACACGTGGAGGGTTCATTTTAGTGCATCTGATTGGCTACGGCAGAAGCAGGGTCTGTTTCTTATTGGCTGGTAGACAATGTGGGAAAGTACTCTGTTAGAGGAAAGAAGGGACGGCCTGACAAGAGGAGGAGCTGAGCTGGCTGGAGGCTGCAA
>NW_027980153.1:0-1029 GCF_054177405.1 Leptonychotes weddellii
AAATGATAAAACCTTAAATAAAGACTTTTAAAGAAGAGGTAAATTGAGCATGATAGACCATGCTATTGGATAAGAAGACTCAACATTTGTACAGAAGAGCAAATGGCTGAGATAGATATAATTCATGAAGAAAAAAGCCACAAAGGAGTGTTTGGCAGAAACAGTTATAAAGACTTTTTTAGAAGTCTATAGTATTAAGGCAATATGGGTTTGGTATAAGGACAGAAAAATGAGCCAATGGAACAGAACAGAGAATCCAGGAACAAACTTGGACATACACAGACACTTGATTTTTAACAGAATGGGCACTGAAAACTGGTGTTAAGAAGAAAGTATGTCACTAAATGACTCTGGAACAATTGGTTATCTATATAGAAGAAAGAAACTGCATAAAATTGACTTCTACAATTCCAGGCAGATGAAAGGTTTAAAGCTAAACTACAGCACTTGTAGAAGATTAATATATTTGGGATCTATATGACCTTGGGGTAGGGAAAGACTTCTTAAACAGAATACAAAAAGTACAAAGCATGAAAGCAATAGAAATATTTGATTACATTAAAGTTAAGGCTTAACTTTAACAAAAGACACTAAAAACCAGTGAAAACTGAGAATATATCTGCAACATAGGAAACTAAAGAGGATTAGTATAGTATTTGTACTACATAAATAACTGCTTACAAATAAACTTTTTAAAAATTAATGACTCAAAGGCGGTAATTGAATAGGAATAGAAATTTCACAGAAGAGGAAACACAAATGGCCAATAAACATGAAAAGATGCTTTACCTCATTAGTTATCAGGGATATGCAAATTAAATACCCAGTGAGATAGCACTTCACAACCACCAGATTGTCAACAATTTTAAAAAGTCAGATAATGTCAAATTAACAAGTCAGGAAACGACAGATGTTGGCGGGGATGCGGAGAAAGGGGAACCCTCCTACACTGTTGGTGGGAATGCAAGCTGGTGCAGCCACTCTGGAAAACAGGATGGAGCTTCCTCAAAAAGTTGAAAATAGAGCTAC
>NW_027980154.1:0-12275 GCF_054177405.1 Leptonychotes weddellii
CGATGCTAAATCTCAATCTGATACAGCTGCAAACAAACATGTTATTCATATAACAATTATTTTAGGGTACCTAAAATGACAAATAAAAGCCTACAGAGTAAGAGTGAAAGAGCAAAAAGCAAAAGAGAAGCAAAAGTCAAGATTTACTGGCTTTAATTTCAGATTATTTTTTCAATTCATTTAGCACACCATGTCATACTGTATTCCTCTTATCCCTTAGAAGAGAACCTTTTTGGTATAATTCTCTCTAGCTCCCTTTTGAATACATCATTCTCAAAAGAATTCACCCTTCTTTGCAAATACCAGCATTATTTCTTGAACGATATTTACTCTGTGCATTTTTTAACCTCAAAATATTACTAAGAATAAAATTCTCAATAAATAATAGTGCATACCATGGAAAATAGAGATGCCTTTTTTTATTATGTTCAGTTAGCCAACATATAGTACATACGTTTTTAAATCTTTGATAGTTTTAAAGCTAAATTCAACATTTCATAATTTTATATAGTTTCCAAACATTTCAATAGCTTTGTTTTGAAAGATTAACACATAAAAAAATGAATATAGCCAACATGAACGTTTAGAGATTAGCAACAATTTTTCTACCCATAATTATCTGAATGCTCAAATAAATAGAAATCCATATTATTGAGACATTATTATATGAGGAGAAAGGCCCAGGAAAGCGTTTCCTCTCCCCTAGTTTTTCACACATTCCTAATAATGGCTGTTTACTCTTTTCTTCCAGCTTGATTTTCATGAGGTTTTTTTTTTTTTTTAAGAAATAAGAGAAGAGGCATAAAAGAAATGGTTTAAACAAAGAATCAGTATAGGAAAAGATGAAAAAGCCATAGAGAAAAATCTGACAGGAACTACTGTTAAAAAGTGTCTAAGCTGTCAGAGCTGACAGTGTTGAGAATCCCTACAGAGTACTGCATCCTCAGGAATGTCTAATAAAGGTGATGGAGTTGGGCTTATGAAGATTGTTGTGTTTTTCCCCTTGGCTATAAGCCTAGTTAACGCACCTTTTTAAAGTGTGCATTAACTTCATTTTATTAAATTGTGAAAGGTATTGTAAATATCAAATAAGGTATACAGTGCATACGTAGGGAGAGAACACAAATAAGTACTCATTTACTCATCACCCAGCTGAGGAAATAGAATACTGTCAGTATCTTTAAAGCCCTTTATGTTTACAAGACCCTCATAAAGTAATACATCCGGAAGATTACTGTAGAAAAATAATCATGGCATTTGCTAATCTAACTCTATCTCATTCTATTATTTACCTAAAAATTCCAAGGTCACAAATTTGGAAATGAAGTAAGCTAGGATAAATAAATCCTTAAAATGTATGGCAAACCCCTTGATAGATGGGAGGTAATAATTCCATAAACCGTGAGCTGGAGACTAAAACGGCATGGAGTTACTATGTCATTGGACCACACTTTGTATATAAAATGTATATCTCAGTTAAGCAAAAGAGATACTACTGTTATATCCTATAGACATAGCTCTCATGACACCATATTTAGTAAAAGAAGGGGTCATGCATTTCAAAGTGGAGAATACGGACAACAGCCTACTGCCAATTGTTGAGGCTTCACCCAAGCAATTTTGGATTCCAGAAACTCTAAACTGGCTGTCCTGTGGAGATAATAAATGTTTTCTACTGCAGAGATTGTTTTAGAGATACTAATAGAAGAAGGGAAAGTACAGAAACAAGGATTGTGCAAGTTTATGCTACTCTGTAAGCAGAGAAAAATCCTCCTCTATAAAAAGAAGACACTATGTCCAATCCATTAAGTCTAATGTAGAAGAGTATGGTGTTCTGGAGTATAGGTAGAGATATACACACACACACCAAGAAGAGAAGGTGATGTGAAGATGGAGACAGAGACTGGACCGATGCTGCTGGGAGCCAGGGAATGCCAGTAGAAGTTGGCAGAAACAAGAACATATTCTCCCCTTGAGCCTCCAGATCAAGTGTGGTCCCGCCAACACCTTGACTTTGCCCCATTGATCCTGTTTTCTAACTTCTGGACTCCAGAACTATGACAGAACATGCTTCTGCTGTTTTGAAGCCATCCAGTTGGTGGTAATTTGTTAGAGCAGCCACAAGAAACGAATACACATTTGGCATTGGGTATAGATGCAGAGGAATGGCCGAAATGTGTGCTGCTTCCATCTGAAACATTCAGGATACACAACAATGCTGACTGAGACAAGTGGTTGGAAGTATTTCTTTTCTAATAAAGTATATATTATTTTGTCCTATAGAAACCAAGAGTCAAAATCTAGCTAACACATTTGATAGCTAAACACTTCAGTCATTATGATAGGCACATCCTTATCAGATATCAAAAAGATTCCACAGAATTAGTGGGTCTATGGGTAAAATTTCAGTTTGAAATCCAATTCTCCTGTCCATTGTGACAAGAGAGAGATTTTGAGGCTCCATTGTTATGGAAATATTTCATGGACAGGTATCAAAAAGTCAAGCATTCTTATCATTGCCAATGATAATTCAGAGAGAAAGAGTTAATTCAACCCAGTGAAAACTTAACGGCAGTGGAGAAGTAATTTAGCTGGGAAGCAATTAACATTATCAGGAGAAAATGTTGCTTGGCTTTGATTTGCCCCAACTGATTAATGTGAGAATCCAAAACAGACTTGCTAGTACCCAGACTTCAGAGGTCAAGCAGGAAAACAACATATCCTGGGAAACAAGTAACTTTAGAGTAATTAAACCGAGACACTGGGTGAAGCTGATTGGAAAGAGGAAAGGCAGGGAGACTTGGGACAGAATTTCTGCAAGACTCTAGAAGACATACTGTACCAACTGGAAGGCCACCTATAAAGAACTGTAAATTACTGGTTTCTCCTTCCCTCTGATATGAAGTATTTTCTTGGGCAAGTATGAGGGAGAATGCATTTTGACTTTTGATAGGTTAAGCCTATTTGCCCCTTCTAGCAATCTGGGCATAAAGGGACGTTTACATATATATTCGAGTTTAACACATCCTGATATAGTGTTTGATTTACAGCCTTAATTTTCAAGACCACCATGTTCATATATTACATCTTGCTCTAAATTTTTTAATAGTGAAATTTCTACACTTTTAAAAAGGACAAACTTATTTCAAAGAGAATGATATATATTTATTCATTTAGTGATTTACTCAACAAATATTTAATGGGTGACTATTCGACAAGCAGTAGGTGACATTCTACCATATCTTTGAAAAACAGACAAAAAACTATACAAATCACACACACACACACACACACACACACCCCAGATGTGGATAAATGCTAAGAAAAGAGAGTAGGTAAGTGTGATGGTGAGTGGGGGTGGGATGGCGGTGTTTGGTGGCAGGCAAGATTACTCCCTTAAAAACGGTACAAAGGAAACTTCTTCCTTGGGAGATGACATTTAAGTCCACCCCTGAAGGAAAATGCTGCTCTCTGAGGGGACTATTTCAACCAAGAGGGTACAGTTCAAAGGACTCCTTGAGAGAAAGCACTGAGTCTGGAGGGAGACCAGGGAGACCCTGATGGATGGATTAGAGTGAGCAAGGGCAAGAGGCAACCGATTAAGTCAGAGATGCAGGAGCCAGAGCCTGTGAACATTGTAGTGCTGTGGCTTTGATTCTGAATGAGATTCCCTAGCAGAGCATTTGAGAAGGAATGGCATGATATCCTCACAGAAGAATTGTTTTCTCCATCCATTCGGATCTAGAACTACAATAAAAATGCAAAATGTGCTAACTACATCACCCATTTGTTTACTCTGGAAAACATTTCTTTAAAATAATTGTTTTTATTTTAGTTTTTTTCTCATTTTTTTAGTTGTTATTTGTGTTTATTTTTACTTTATGGACTATTTAGTCCATGATTCACATGCTGATACTTTTCATCACTTGAATATAGTGCAACCTAGTTATGCTGTATTGGTACTATTATTTCAATATACAAAGAGTGAGAATTCTAATACTATTTTATAGTAATTCATTCCTAAAACTGAGGTGAAACTCTGTCAATACATGTCCCTGTCATTAGTTTAATACCTAAACACTAAAACTATTTAAATTTTCTTTGATTTCATAAAATATTCAAAACTTTGTTTATTGAAGATGTGGTTGTTATATAATAAAAATAAAAAGGAAAAAAAAGGTACATATCCTTATCAGTAAATACTCACACAGCACTCAATAGTTTTTGCTACTTTGGCATGGTGTCATATGCTGATATAAGTGATGTGCTAACTAAGGAATTAGGCACATAGAAATCTCAAACTAATTTTGATTGACGAATGATCATGTTTTTGTTCAAAGGGAGAAATCATAAAGGATAATCAGGCAGTTGGCATATTTTGCATAGAAATTAACCTTGTTTGAAGTTCTGATTCATTTTCATAGTTTATGTGTTTGGAGTAAATAAAGTTTTCTATCAAAACAAATCCCCAGGCCAAAATAACACCCAGTGTTCACTTGTCAGGAAGACATCCATTCCTAGGAGAAAAACTGCTGAATTTTCAATGTGCTTGATTGTACTATTTTCAGATCACACATTGACAAGCATTTTGCCCTGAAGATGGTATGGTCAAGCCTGTTTAAAATTCATAGATATTTTTCTCCTTACCAAGATGAATAGCTCAGCATTGAACATTTTATGTAGGTTAAAGCACCCCTCCCCACATTTTAAATGTTCCTGGCACCCTTCTTATCATGCAACCTGAACAACTTTGACAATGTTTCTCTACTTACCAGAATCTCATTACTACTAAGGTACACCATTTAATTTCAGATTTGCAGACAGTGTTGTACTCTTGCATGTGAACTTATACTTTCCCTGTAAACTTGTGGAGTGAGATTCATTGATTTAAAGTTAATCTTTTATACGTCCCTGTAAATATATACAACATTATAAAACATTGATCCAGAATATTGATCTTTAAGTATTCAAGTCGAATTGTTATAAAGTGTAAGCCTTTCGTCATATAGATAATGTAATCTTCCAAACTTATTAGTGGGAATTCTTATTTTAAAACTTAATATGGAAAATGCTGTGTAAAAAGTACTCTTTGGCTGGTTTTGCAGACCCTACACAAAGGCAGACCCTTTTACATTTGTAGTGAAATAGGGTCACTCAGTTAAGGTATGACAAACTTGAGCCTTCGGAAGATTACTAAAGTTTATGATTAAAACATTTGGATCACAGTCTGGAAATAGGACTTTGTGGACCACGTAGATTTAAATATTTATTAATAAGCATTCACATATACAGCAGATTATTACAATGAATGCTTTTGTCCATCTATAAAGAAAAAGATAAGACTCCCTGGTCAGTATGGTTTAGAGAAAAAATTAAAACTCAAATATTTACATGTTTAAATGAATGAGGTCTCCAGGGTAGAACTGTGACAATTGCTGTGATCATGTTTCTGCGAAAGTGGGCAGCCTAATATGCCGTGCAGAAAAATGTCCCGATTTTCCAGATTTTTAAATTCTTCACTTAAAGCCAAAACTCTTATCTTAAAATTAAATAAGATTATTGCATTAGTTTTCTATTACTGTATGAGAAATTACCACAAAACTTAGTGCCTTAAACAACATCCATTTGATGGTGCACAGTTCTGTAGGTCAGAAGTCAGTTGACATTAACATATTCTGCCCATGGTCCCATAAGGCTGAAATGAAGGTGTTGATTGGACTGGACTCTTATTTGCTACAGGGTACATTTAGATTTTTGTGAGAATTAATTTCCTCATGGCCACAGTATATAGTTCCTGTTTCCTTGTTGGCTGTCAGCTGGGGATTATACTAACACTTAGAGGTCACCCACGGTCCTCATTTATATGTGAGCCCTCTCTTTCTGTAAGTGAGCAACCTCAGGTCAAATCTTTTTCACCCTTGGAATCTCTCTGACTTTCCCTTCTGCTATTAGCTGGAGAAAATTAGAATGTGGGACATTCGTCTTAGAGGGTTCTTGTGAGAAGACTGTGCCCACTCAGATAATCTCCTTATTGATTAACTGAAAGTTAACCGGCTAAGTCAACTTAATTACATCTGAAAACTTCCTCACATCAGAAAACTCTCTTTTCCCATTTAAGGTAACTTATAATCATGGTTGTGATATCCATCATATTTTAGTCTTAGGGATTAGGAAGGAAATCTTGGTAGAGGGGTACTATTTTAGAATTCTGCCTACCACAATTCCGAGACACTTTGTGAGCCAATTTTTATTTTTACTTATTTGATTTATTTATTTTTGTAGAATATAGAGACTCTGAGGGCAGAATTTTTGCCCTCGTCCAACCTGTATCTTACTCATTGTAGGGATACCCTGGTATCAGCTACTAATCCTATGGGATCTTATATTGTTCTTGCCCAACATTGTTCTCTCTTTACAATTTGCTTGAATATTTCATTTTTCAGTTTATGATCTTTAAATCTTCACATTTTTTTTAAAGATTTTATTTATTCATTTGACAGAGAGAGACACAGTGAGAGAGAGAGCACAAGCAGGGGAGCGGGAGAGGGAGAGGGAGAAGCAGGCTCCCCACTGAGCAGGGAGCCCGAAGCAGGGCTTGATCCCAGGACCCCAGGACCACGACCTGAGCCGAAGGCAGACGCCCAGCGACTGAGCCACCCAGGCATCCCAAATCTTCACATGTTAATGACCACTTATTCTTAAGTATAGCATTTCTTTTTATATAAATTATTACCCTGTGATATGCTCTACAAAGAACTGGCTGCCTGAATCTTTGGAAATTCTGGGAATGGCTGTGACCTGTTCTTTAGTTTTCTAATGTTCTTTCTAATAAAGAAACAATTATTTTACTCGTGTTTTCTGCCCTGTTGGTTCTTTCTTCTTCTGGAGCAACCAGGAGTTTTATATTATACTCACATTTTGATGAGACGGGCCACTTCTGCTTTAACACTGAAAGAAAGTGGATTCCTTTCTCTCCCAATCTCCTACTACCTTCACCATCTGTAGATGCCTTTGCCTATTATTTCACAGAAAAAGAAAGAAAAGTAAGATTCCATTAGTGGGAAAAGCCAACTCGCTATCAATGAATCTGTCTCTTCCTGCATTCCCCACTTATAATGAAGGACTCTTGTGTGTCAGTTACAGTTCTAGTCCATGGATATAAAACTGTGGTCTAAAATATAAGCCTCCTTTCACTCCTTCAGTGGTTGCTGAACACAGCAGACAAGTAAAGAAACTCTGTGTATAATGTCAGGGTGGCTAAGTATATGGAGAAAAAAGATAATAAAGTAGGAAGAGGAAGAGAAAGTAGTATTATGGTGGGATGGGGAGAGTTGTTCTCTTCAATTTGATGTTCAGGCAATGACTTGGGAGAGGACTTGAGGGTGATGAGGAAATGAACAATCAGGATTTCTGCGGGGAGAAGCTACAGTTCGAAAACAGCAAGCCTAAAGCTCTGACACTGGAGCATGTCTATGTATTGGAAGAAAAGTTTGGTCATCCATGTGGCTACAATGAAGGACGAAGAGAGAAAAAGAGAGTAACAGTTCTGGATTATTTAGGGACCTGTCTGTCATGGTAAAGACTAGCTTTTAATTCTGAGTGAAATAGGATGTCATTGGAAGATTTTGATCAGAAGGTAATGCAATCTGATGCCATTCATTTTTAAAGGATCACTCTGAGTGCTTTGTTGAAACACATTGTAGGAGGCAAGAAGCAGACGAAAGGAGATCAGTTGCATACTACAGTAATTATCCAGGCAATGTCTGTTATCCTATTCTTGTTTGTTTTGTTTTGTTTTAAATTTTAATTCCAGTATAGTTAGCATACAGTGTTATATCAGTTTCAGGTGTACAATATAGTGATTCAGCAATTCTATACATTACTCAAGACTCATTGTGGTAAGTGTACTCTTAATTTTTCTAAGTCCTGAACTATTGCCCTATTTAAAATCATTAAGAACCTATCTGGTCCCCTCCATGTAAAGTTTGAACCCCTTAAAATGATACACATAATCATTCATGATCTGATCACTGTACTTCTCCATGGATAGTTTTATAATCCTTTATACCTTCTCTGATAGTACCTATTATAATAAAATAAATCATTGTCTACACTTTTATTTCTATTTATGTGTATGTTCATGACTAAAGTATATTAGGCATATTATAATGATTTTGGCCAGACCAAAATCATCGGTGTGTATTGATATAAGTATGTAATTAAATATGTATTTATAATTACATATAGATATTCTAATTCAGTAAATATATAATTAGTATTTGTTTAAACTGACTCAAATTACTCTTCTAGTTCTTTATATTATAAAAATACATATTTGTTTCAAATTGAATACTAAATGTGTTAAGGAAAATGTTAAATTAACCGTAAGTGCACTTTCATATGTTCTGGGTTGAAAGATATGTACACTGAACACTGATCCTCATATTGTTCACTATAAAGTGAGCAATATGAATTTGATCCCTTTTAGATCACATTTAGGAAGATAGGTTACTGAGATAACAAATTGTCAACATTATAGTTTGGCTTCATCTATAAGGCAGTTCCATGCTGGGATTTGGAAGACATCTTTAAAATCTGTTGTACTTTCTAATGCATTGAAAGCCACTGTGGGATTTATTTCTTCAGAAACATTGCTCATGTCCATGAAGCTTCATGTCATGAAGCAAGCATAGCTGAGCTTACTCTATTACAGAGCCTTGAAATAAATTGTTGTGACCCACATAACTTGCATTCTCTTTCAGAAATGTATATAATTTCTCAAGGGATCTTGTGAAATGCTGTAGAGTCCCAAATAATATTATACGTTAGGTGATAAAGCCTATAGATTCATACAGAAAAAAAATGATACAGATATTATGGCAAGGGGAAATTGGACTTTGAGGTCACTTTGGTGTGATGAGACTGTTGAGTTGAGTAGCTATGTGAGTCACATCTAATGGTGTGCCATATGATACTTTGTCTTCATCTGAAATGAAAAGTTTGGCCTAATTGCCTTGGAATTAACAGAATACCATATAGCCAGAGATCCAGGATTAAAACTTTGAAATCAGAAAAAATTATGTGTATTATTTGATTTTGTATATATTATGAGCAAAAATATTTTTCCTCAAACCTATGTGCTGATTTTGAGAGAAATTGTTGAGTGAAAATTTAATCATTTGGATCTCATATTTTAAGTTGCAAATTCGTACCGAATTATATATCATCTTTTTCTCTAAAACCATATTTTCAAATGTAGCATATGGAAATGGGTCTTTCCCTTTTTGTCCTTATCAATTATATTGAATTTTGGTTAGTTACACATATTTTGCATTATATGTCACCATAGGCTGGCTGGCCATCCATCCACCCATCCATCCATCCATCCATCCATTTAAATAAGTAGATATATAGTCTACATAGATTATCTATGTACAAAGATGCATAAATAGCCTACTGACATAGATAGATAATAGATAGATGATAGATTGGATAAAGGGCACTACAAAACTACAGTATGTGTTCACTTTGAAGTCTCTCCATGTTCCAAGATGGCTCACCACTATATTCATGTGCCAGGTAGCAGGAAGGAGGAAAAAGAAAATGTGAAAAGCATTCTTATTCTGTTTAAGTAAAGATCTTCCAAAGTTTGATCATCAGTTCTCATTTTTCAGGAGACAGTTCTATGGCAAGAGAGTCTGGGAAGTGTCATCTTTACCTTTATAAACATGTGAGCAGCTAAATTTCAAGGTTGGGTTGGGGGGCCTAGGTGGCTCAGTCGGTTAAGCGCCAGCCTTCAGCTCAGGTCATGATTCCAGCCCAGGGTCCTGGGAGATCCCATTGTCCTGGGATCGAGAGCTGCCATCCGGCTTCCTGCTGGCATCGGCCTCCATGCTTGGTGGGGAGTCTGCTTCTCCTTCTCCCTCTGCCTCTCTCCCTGCTCATTTTTCTCTTTCACTCTTTCTCTCTTAAATAAATAAATAAAATCTTTAAAAAATAAATTTCACGGTTTTGTTGCTAAAGATGAAAGAAAGGATGCATTTGGGAAATATCTGGCAATCTCTGCACAGACGATGTACACAGATTGATGTAGATAGTATGCCAAAGAATAATAATTATGGCAAAATACCAAACTTGGAACTGAAGGAATTTAAATAAAATGGACAGTGATCAAGAATCTTTAAACTATTTATTTTAACAATCAATAGCCTCTGTTATTTAGCTTCTCTCCTTAAGAATGTCTGTTGGAAAGATGTTGAGATTGTGGGATGTGTCATTAGTGGCGTTTAATAATATTTCACTCACATTTTTTCCCCCTTTGTTCTGTGTTCTGGGGAGATCCTTAAGGTAGCTCTTCCAATTAGCAATAATTGCGCCTCAGATAAACCTCATCGGCTACGACGAATGACTGTAATTTCCAGCCTGTGTCTGTTATGTTATTCAATCCATTGACTTGTGCAGTTTAAAAATGGGCATCATATGGTTAAACTACCAACTTTTATAGCACCCTGTTTTGTTTATTTTAATGAACATAATACTTTTCACAATATTTTCATTAATCATTTTTAGTTTAGAACTTTAATTTTGTTCTCTGTATTAGTCATCTTAGCTAATATAATAAATTAAATAATTTCCAAGGATTAATTTTGTTGACTTCAGTGTTCTCTAACTGATGATTTTCCTAAAATAATTGTTCACTGTATTTTTAAAGAGTCAGTTAAACCAGATTGGTAAATTTGAGTCTGATTTCTCAGTCCTAGTGAGAATCCCTGTTTGCATGATAGTCAATGCTGAATCTGATTACAGGCACTTTGCCTCCAGAGTATGTGCAAGTGTAAAAGTGGCTATAATAGACAAGTCAAGTCTGGAAACACGATCAAGGGATGACACTTTGGGCCCTGTCAAACATCTCTAGTGTCAGCATTATCTCTGCATTTGTGAGGACTTTCTTGACAGAGAACTCTACCTAGGGTCTGCCTCTGGTCTGGTTTTCTTGGTGAATTCAGATGCATCAAATGGGAGAAAATTCTTAGTGGTTTTTACTGCCCTATGATTAACGTCCTAGTAGAAGACCCTCAATTCTCCCAGCGTTGAGTTTCTTACCACAGGGCAGAATTTTTCAACTTCAGTAAGAGTTGATATTTTGGGCCAGATAATTCTTTGCTGTGAAGGGTTGTTCTGGAAATCGTAGGATATTTAGTGGCATCTTTGGCCTCTACTGTCTAAATGTCAGGAGCGCCCAGTACCCCTACTTCAATGCCAAGTCGTTACAACCAAAAATGTCTTTGACATTGCCAAATGTCCTTTAAGAGGAAAAAAAGCCCCAGTTGAAAACCAGTGTTTAGGATAATGTGAGGGGGGAGGTTTGCTTATTAAAAAAAACAAAAAACGAAAAAACAAAAACAAAAACAAAAAAACCCCACAAAAACAAAAAAAGATGTTTGTTTGTTTTTTAAGATTTTATTTATTTATTTGACAGAGAGAGAGCGAGAGCAGGAACACAAGCAGGGGGAGTTGGAGAGGGAGAAGCAGGCTTCCCGCCGAGCAGGGAGCCCGATGCGGGGCTCGATCCCAGGACCCTGAGATCATTACCTGAGCCAAAGGCAGACGCTCAACAACTGAGCCACCCAGGTACCCAATAAAAAAACATGTTTTGTGGCAAGATATGTTGTCACTCTGGGATGCTGGGCACTTCTCTTCTAATTTTGTGTCATTGTTATTTTGTTTTCAGGAAATTCTAATATATTTTTCTACTGAGAACCACTGTTCCTGAGTTTTCCAATTACGTGCTTTTACTTGATTAACTACACACCACCATTTTATAATACTGGCCACATACTTTTCTTAGAATTCTCTTTTCCCTTGAATTCTAGACAACACTCTCTCCTCATTTTTCTTCTGCCTCATTTGTTCTTTGCTCCCAGTGTTTCCCTGTTCCAACACTCTAGAACCTTTTTCAATTACCGGTTTTTTTTGATACTTCTGCTCTGCTGATATAGCACCTGGTGTCTATATAATTAAAGTACAGGTTATGGAGTAGAACAGCCAGGATGGAAAATGTCTGGCTTTCAGTTATCTAAGCTGAACTATTTAAGACTCATTTTTCCTCCTATAAGGTGTGGGTTAGTGACAGACACCTCATGATGGTGATTTTTTTTAATGATACATACAATTCAGTTAATACTTTTTTTAAGATTATTTATTTATTTGAGAGAGTAAGTGCTAGAGTGAGCATGAGGTAGGGAGGGGCAGAGGGAGAGGGAGAAGCAGACCCC